>NC_092368.1:3666506-3745577 GCF_030848805.1 Temnothorax longispinosus | reverse complement strand
GACCCGGAGGTGGTGGTGGATTTTGCGGCCGGAACAGCAGGAAAGAAAGTGGTGAGTGTAACTGATTTTTACGTACTATGTCACTTATGTCCAACAATGTTCTATCTCTTCTGTCTTTACTTAATCGAATCGTTCATTTGAATATTTCAGAAAATAACGACGCAGAAGGTGACATCGGAGCAGCGAGGGAATCCTGCGAACCTGATATCCCGAGCAGCCTGAGAGGAGGAGGAGGCCTAGGATAGGCATCGGGCATCGGCGTATCAACACTTCTGGTAAATGTTGCTTTTTATTTTTTTCTAAAGATATTATAGAATCTGTTTTTTTCGTTTGTGCTTATTCAGTTGCTACATTAAACCGTGTTTTAAATATAAATTAGTAAAAGAAATAATTTGAAAAATTTGATTCAAGTTGATTCTAACGTAGAGACCTTTTTTGCGAAGAAGTAAATTGAATGTGTATTAATCTGAATAACGAATAGCGTGACAATTATTTAATCTATTCGATTATTTTTTATGTTACAGAAAATATCCACGCTGGAAGGACCATCAGCTTTGCATCGAGAAAACACGATGGACATCTCGAGCAGCCTGAGAGGAGGTGGAGGCCTGGGAGAGGCATCGGGCATCATCGGCGTACTAACACTTCTGGTAAGTGTTATTTTTTATTTTTTCTAAAGATATTATAGAATCTCTTTTTTCGTTTGTTTTTATTTAGTTGCTACATTAAACCGTGTTTCGAAATATAAATTAGTAAAAAGAAATAAATCGAAAAATTGATTCAAGTTGATTCTAACGTAGAGACTTTTTTCGAAGAAGTAATTTAGGAAAAGATTAATCGGAATAACGAATAAGATGTTCGATGCGCGTGACAATTATTTAATCGATTTGTTATTTTATGTTACAGAACATATCGACGCGCGCGCAGGAAGGAGCATCAGCTTCGCATCGAGGAAACACGAAGGACACCCCGAGCAGCGTGAAAGAAAGTGGAGGTCTGGGAGAGGCATCAGGCGCCGGCGGAACAACATGCGGTAAATATAATTACCTCGAAAAAAAACAAAGTGGTAGTATTATACCTCGAAATAACACCCTGTACATATTGTTTATACAATGCGTAATACTGCAAAAGGGCGTGATATCTGTACAAAATACCTTTTTTAAAAAAAGGTAAAGAAAGGCGCCAAGTACACGCATAGTAGTGTATATGTTGTTACCTCGAAAAAAAAAACAGTGGTAGTATTATACCTTAAAAAAATCTAAGTAACAAGTGGTAGACGAAATCTTTGTATCTTGAAAAATCTCGAAAAACTTAAACAGTAGTATCTTCACTTCGAAAAAAAAAACAAAGTAGTAGTATTATACCTCGAAAAAACCTAAGTAACAAGTGGTGGACGTAATCTTTGTATCTCCAAAAATCTCGAAAAAACCTAAGCAGTATTATTTTTTTTCCAAAAAATTATTACTCAAGTGATACACATCACAAAATTACGTTACCTTATCAAAAAATGAGTCGCGCTTCAAGTGATCTATTATTACAATTACAAAAAAGAAATGATATCTCTTTAAATTACAGCGCCAATACAGAGAACATATATTTTTTGAGATACAAAGATTACGTCTACCACTTGTTACTTAGGTTTTTTCGAAGTATAATATTACTACTGCTTTTCTTCGATTAGAATAAAAAATTGAATCATGAAGAATTACACAGGTAACAGTACAAAATACAAATATTTTATTAAAATATTTAAACCCAACAAGGGAATACAAGGTATTTAAATACAAAGTTTATATATGTATTTTAAAAGATTTAATCGCATCGCAAAGAATTACAGAGGTAACAGTACAAAAAATAAAAATATTTTATTAAAATACATAAATTTTTCTTGTCAAAAAACTTGGCGCTGCTAGACCTCAAAATTAGGTCAGCCTGGTGTGTATGTGCGAGCGAGTGGGTGTGGGCGATGTGTGTGTGTGTAATTTGTAAAAGGTCTCTCTCTCTCTCTCTCTCTCTCTCTCTCTCTCTCTCTCTCTCTCTCTAGCAGCGCCAAGTTTTTTGACAAGAAAAATTTATGTATTTTAATAAAATATTTTTATTTTTTGTACTGTTACCTCTGTAATTCTTTGCGATGCGATTAAATCTTTAAAATACATATATAAACTTTGTATTTAAATACCTTGTATTCCTTGTTGGGTTTAAATATTTTAATAAAATATTTGTATTTTGTACTGTTACCTGTGTAATTCTTCATGATTCAATTTTTTATTCTAATCGAAGAAAAGCAGTAGTAATATTATACTTAGAAAAAACCTAAGTAACAAGTGGTAGACGTAATCTTTGTATCTCAAAAAATATATGTTCTCTGTAATTGGCGCTGTAATTTAAAGAGATATCATTTCTTTTTTGTAATTGTAATAATAGATCACTTGAAGCGCGACTCATTTTTTGATAAGGTAACGTAATTTTGTGATGTGTATCACTTGAGTAATAATTTTTTGGAAATAAAAATAATACTGCTTAGGTTTTTTCGAGATTTTTGGAGATACAAAGATTACGTCCACCACTTGTTACTTAGGTTTTTTCGAGGTATAATACTACTACTTTGTTTTTTTTTTCGAAGTGAAGATACTACTGTTTAAGTTTTTTCGAGATTTTTCAAGATTAAATTAACTCGATCGAGCCGCAGACGCGACTGCGCGCGAATTGAGCGCAGTCTCGTCGAAAGTCGGGACCGATAACACGATAACCGAGAACGCGTCGGTCGCTTCCGGTCGCTGAGATAAAAGCAGGATCGATATCCGATCGCGCATAAATATATCGGGCCGCCGAATCGCGTCACGCCTCGATTAACTGTTTCGCACGGCTCGCAATTTGTGCGCGAACGATTACGTTTACCACCCGCGGGATAATAGCAGAACGCACCGCGCGAATCGCGAGATTTTCAGACTTCTCTCTCTCTCTCTCTCTCTCTCTCTCTCTCTCTTTCTCTCTCTCTCTTTCTCTCCCTCCCTCCCTCCCTCCCTCTCCCTCTCCCTCTCTCCCCCGCAGCGGCAACAACACGACGGCATTGCGCGTTGTTTCACTCGCGATATGCCGCGCTGTGTAATTACGATAATCCGCTGATGATATAATTTACGAGGCCGCATCGCTACCCGCGCATTTATCACACGAGGTAATTTCCTGCTTTATTATAATAATATCCGGGGTAATATGCCTCCGCCTGCGCGCCGAATACCTTCTTATTTTCGAGCGCGCCGCTTCTCTTCGTTAACCGCCTCGTACCGCCTTAGCGCGACGTTAATTATTTTGCGCAGTTGCAGTGGTAATTTTGCGTTTTCGCACCGCCGCGCTTGGCCGCGAGAAAGATTACCGACGGCATCAATTCTTTTAATTGCAACCGATAATTTGAAGATTTCGTTCGGGAAAACGTGACACGCATGCTTCATGAGATTTCGTACGAGAATTAAGGGATATAGACAATTTTCTTAATTGCAATGGTAATTTTTTATTCTTTCGCAACGTTTTATTAAAAATTATTAATTTGAAATATATCTTACAAAATTTGATACGCTATACGTGTTCTATTTTCTTCTTGAAATTCAATCCAATTATAATTGACGATTTAATCGTAATAGAAAAATATAACTGCCTTGCTTCGTGCGCGAGATTTAATGATTTCGAGGTTTTTTTTTACGGGGATACGGAACGGTTAAAGCCAAGACTTATCTCCAGCGAAATGCTGCGTTCGAAACGACTCGCGAGATATTCGACGAAATAATATCCCGGGGGTGTAGGTGAAGGGATGAGGGGCAGAGGAAAAGCGCCGGCGATGCAGGGTAAGCGGGCTCCAACCCCCATTCATCTTCGACGCTCGTTCCGGCCGAGGATAACGTTATTTCTACCGTAATACTTCTGTCGGAGAATCGCCCAGCGGAAAAAGCAGTTCGGTATTGCAGCTGCTGGCGCACGCGTACTTGCCGGTTCCTCGACAAATGGCAATAACGACGTTAATAGCGCGCCGAATCGTGAAGGGGAGGGATAAAAGGAGATTTCGAGGGTCCTCCGTGGATACGGACGTAAACGAAGATGCGAAGCTCTCCGTGATCCTACCGGATTGCGATTGATGCGGCTTAACGATTAGCGAAGATCTTAATTCGGGTCTTCTTATTTTGCGTACCTCACTTTTCGCTTCTTAAGAAATAACGGCAAATAACGATGTTAAGAATCAAGAATGAATGCTTGAGCGAATTTCCAGGTCTTCAACTTAAATCGAGCTCAACACATTTATAGATTGTATTATGCTAGAATCATAACATTTATATATATTTTTTAAATAATATAAAGGTGAAATTACATTTTATTATAATTATAATATAATTGCTTCTACTTTTATCTTGTCTTTTTTTATAAATATAGCTCATAAATATATTATAAATATATACTTTTACAAAGGTTATAAAAATTGTAAAGATTTTCTTATAAAAAGATTATAATGATAGATGGAGATATAAACATAAAATATGTAGAAACATTCTCTCTACACAAGATTATATCGTGACCCGTGTTATAAGGAGCATGCTATCCTACGAAGACAAAGACGATTGAGCGATTGGTGGAAATCGACTGTTTTAATCGCTGTGAGATCGGTGAGGTGCAACGTACTTTCGCGAGCATATCCGCAAATGTTGAAAGACACCGATCATACCGAACGAGATTCGAAAGATAGAGAATACGCGGTGGGAGATCGAGATGGGAAATAATAAGAGCACGATCGGCGAAGTGTGGCATAGCCGCGGTAGTAGACGTTGACGGGATTTCCCAGAGAAGTGTACGACGATATACTCCCACGCCCCCATTCGACGAGCCCAGCCGAGACGAGCCACCAGAGCAACTGCCACCCACCCGCCTATCCACCGCCCAGCCAGTCAGCTAGCCAGCAGCGAGCTAACCACCCACCTGCGTTAGCCGCGGCCGCCGCTGACGCTGACGCTGCGCTGAAGCCTCCGCCACCGTCGTTCGGTCGTGTTTAAAGCTCCGCCAGTAAAACAATAAATTGCGCTCGAGAGAGCGGCGGAGTGCGAGAGAGGGAAAAAGAGAGAGCGGCAGAGAAGATGAGAGAGAGAGAAAGAGAGGCGAGAGTCGCGGCATACTAGCGCGGAGGAAAGCGGTCCCTGTCAGCAATTGCCCCCCTCTCGTAAGAAAAAATGGCAGCTGCCGTGGCTGGATGGCGCGTACGAGACCATAATACCGCCACCCTACCTCGTTCTGTACGTGTGGACGTCGAGCGTGCGAGCGCGACGGGCGGGGCGGGTTGCCACGCTTGGGAGGGGCGGGAAGAGGAGAGGGCGAAAGGAAGAAGCGTGAGGAAGATGGGACAAGGACGCGAGAAAGAGAGAAAGAGAGAGAAAGAGAGAGAGAGAGAGGGAGGGAGGAGTGGGAAAAGACAGAGAGTGTGGAAAAAAGCGACGTGGGACGAGGAGAGACGACCTGGGTGAGCAGCGACGACTACGATGACGACTACGATGATGACGAAGACGACGACGAGGACGACGGCGGCGACGACCACCACCGGCTGACCGAGAGACTCCTCCTGTGGACGCTCGTGCGTGTTTGTATGTATCGTCGGCTCCCGGTTGGCAGTTTCGGTCTGACATGGGCGCGAGAGAAAGAGAAGGGACGAGTAGAAAGGAGAGGAAGAACGACGCGGTAATAACGTTTAGGCGAACCTCGAGGTTGGTTTCGTGGGGGAGAGCCTGCAGGCGGAGCTGGGTGCTGATCGCAGAGGAGGAGCGTGCCAAGGAACCGCCCATCGACACCCGCCGGGTATTCTCTCCTCTCGTTCCCGCTTATGTTTTACCGTCCCTTCGGCCTCAGTCCGACCGAGCTCGATCGGGTTTGGCGGGGATGGGGGTCGAAACGAAGAGGCGACCGGCGGTGGCGCGGGTCAGTCTGTCGGGCAACCGGTCGGTCTGTCGTTCCCTGCTCTGTCCGCGCCACGTTTCGCTCGCGCGGCCTGGAGTGTAAACGATACATCAAGCGGCTTCGCTTTTTCGCACGCGCGTAAGAGAAGCGATTGGTGTCCCCGTGACGACGTAACTTTTCCACGAGTCGCGCACTATTGATGGAGTGCTCCTTCAGTCATCATTCGCCGGCGTCGATTACTCTGGATCACATTCGCTTATCCCTAATCGCTAAACGACACGGTTAGCTGTCTGACGTAGTTTTAGTGTGTGCTTTGATTCTTATCGCCGCTCCGATAAGGATCCTGATCAGTTTCAACGTTTACCCGTACTCCATTGGCCGCGCAACGAACACGGCGATCGTGACCGACCAATCCGTGCCCGATTCCGCTCGCAGGTTCCTGTACCTCCACGCGCACGTGCGTACACGCGCGCTGTCACCTCCTCGCACGCGTATACGCGCGCATGTCGACAGCGGGAAATCGAAGCTGATTTGCGTGTTCGGAGGAGAGGATGCTGATGCCGCTTCAGCGGTGTTTGCGTATCGAGGATAGAAACGCTCACCGTCTTCCGGACAGCGATCATCAGCGTCGCGATCATTGGCATCGTCGTGACGCGCGAGGCCCGTAGCGACGTCGCGACGTCAAGCGAATCCGCCTCGAGACGCGCCTCGACTAGTTTGTCGATAGACCCCACGTGGCCCAGGAAGCAGCGCGCGAGGTGATGTTGCTGGAGTCGCGAGGCCTCACCGGTAGGAAGAGAAACGGACTGACACTGACCTCGTTCGGCGACGGTGGCGGCGGTGGCGGCGGCGGTGGCGGTGGTGCCGGAGGTGCCGGCAGCGAGGAGGACGACGAGGAATCCCGACATCACCTCTACCTGGGCAGAAAGATGCAGGGCGAGGGCACCGCCGCCCCCGCGGTACCCACCGGGCTGTCCGGGTGCGCCGGCGATGACGGCGACGAGAGCTCGAGTCCGTCGCCGAACAGCAGCCTCCTGAACAATCTCAACAACAACTGTAACTCGAACCGTCAATGCGCAACCGACTTCAGCATCGCTGCGATCATGGCACGGGATTCACGTCAGCAGCAGCAGCAGCAACAACAGCAGCAACAACAACAACAACAGCAGCAGCAGCAACAGCAACAACAACCACATCATCATAAACATTCACAGCAGCAAGCCGTCGGAGGAGGCAAGTTGCATCAACACGGTGAGTTTCTTTGGAGTCAATGGTCAAACTCAAACGGGATTCCGAAGTAAACCTTTCTAACAATGAGTGTAACGAATTTAGAAGTGGCCTAAAGAAGGTGAAAGTAATGCCGGTAGCAAAATAAGATTATTCGGAGGATTATTCGAAGGTGGAAATTTATAATGGTCCCGTTAAAAACGCATTGTCAAGTGTAAAAATATGGGGAACGATGATTTTGTACCTAAAACAACATTATTGGTTTTGTTCATGAGCTTAAATACCAAAAGCAAATATTTCAGGTGGTTTTCCCAAATTTTCTTTTTCAGGAAAAAAGTTATCAGTTCTTCTCTCTCTCGTTTTTTAATAGCTTTTGTACGGAAGCATTCGATGCTCCAATATGTTTATTCTGTTTTTCCAATGTATCTTTGATTGATAAGTTTATATTAAATTAACATGGAAACATTCGCTAATATATATAATTTATTATAAATATATTTAACTTTTCGAAGAACTGTACGATATGATTTTCGTTTGTGTGAAACTTATAATCGACTATATACTTACATCTATTTTTATTTCGAATCAAAATTATTATAAATTATCGCATGAGCACAGTTTCTTCGTATGAACGTGAGCTATTGCTGCAGATTTGCTTTCTGAAATTTTCATGAAATCCTTTCGCAATCGATCGTACAGTTTGTAATATCCGTGTAAACTTTACGAGCGTCTTAATTACGCTCGTTTTGCCGATAAAAATTAATTGGCTTCGAAAGCTTCGATGCAACGCATCGAGTGTTGCATCGTTACTGTTACGTGAATCATTAAATATTTTCCTTTTGTTTAAATAAATTATGAATCGTGTATTAGATGTCACGCACCGAATACTTCACATTTCATTGTTGACTTTCGTATTACTCCAATAAGTGACATTTCTTCTTTTAATTACACATAATAAAAATAACGCGAATAGGAAAGAATGCACGATGCAGAATTATCTCTAATATTAAGCAACAAATAATTTTTTGCAATCAAATGTGCAATTAAATCTGCATATTTTACGATATCGGTTTTGCATATCTGCACATTTTGCACGAATTTTAGTTAAGCTATTTTAACATTTTAATTTTGATCAATAATATCCATTAAAATAAAATCTTTTTATGCAGTGGCAAGACAGCGATTTATTCTGTCAGTATTCAAAGTGTTAAAGTATAATTATGCAGGTTACATTTCAGTGATATTAACTCTAAATTCGATCACATTAATTTCTCCGAAAATTTCGTGATATAAATTCACGTCATTCTCTTGGCTCGCGAAAGCTCATCAGTCTACACTCGCGTAATTGACATTTCACGTTGGTGTATCAACGCACGATTACTCCTCTGTGTCGCTGAAATTAATGTCGCAACTTTGACTTTATTGTTAGAAAATACCTCATAAAAGATGGGCGCTGTCATTAAAAATAAAAGTTAAATTTTCTCAAATAACAAATTCGCCGAAATCAATAGGTATCTTAATTTTCAATATTTTACTGTAATAATTATTTATTATTTTGCTTTTATAATTAGTTCCACAATATTTTATATATCTATTTATTTAACGCAACATGATAACGTAACATTTAACAATGTTTTACAACAATGTTTAGAATTGAATTTGGATTGAAATATTATTTATTAAAGTGACAAGTCATTTCGTTCGATACACTTGTCGCTAACGCTCGAGTCCTTGCGAGATACTTAAGGTCCTCGAAATCATCACTCATTAACTGCCAGCAGTGTCATTACACTATTAAGTTTATTGTTATCGCGCTTCTCGCGGACGCATTGACGCGACGTCGCTTTGGTATGATATTGCGCGAGTCATAACTCTCTTCGCGCGGCGCACTTCTCTTACCGTGGCGCATTAACTCGAAGAAAAATCGCTCACCCCTTTCGGTACGGCCATCCATAACATTTAATGCGGCCATTCCCGACGAAAATGGAGCGGCCAGTCTATCGCGCGATTTTTGCGTCGTATCCCCCGGCCTACCTGTCCGCCGTCATGGCTCATTATTTTTATTGCCCCGTTAAAAACTTGCCAATTAATTTTCGACCATTAACATTTATCGCGCGTATTGCTCATATTCCGATCCTTTTGGAGCGTCTCGACGTGCGGATGAGCGACGACGATTGCAAAATATGTGAAACGTAGGGAACGGTGAACTACTGCGTTCCCAGTTTAAATATTTTAACATTATATAAAATTCGAATAACGTTTGACAAATAACGTCAAATTATTCCTAAATTATAAATTATTTTACATTATGGAAAATGCAAATAATCTATCCTGAAATATAAAAGAAGTCTTATATTTCCCCCTCAGTTTCTAAACTTTTTTTTCATTTAGGTGAATATTTTTCAATTATCGGCGCGCACGCGCGGCGCTTATAATTTTTTTTTAATAAACCATCGAAGTATCAATGCGAAAGTGAATTTTTCAGACGCTTATAAGTTGATTCTTAGCCAGCAAAATTCTTGAGAAACGAATGGGACGTGTCTTGGTGCCGGGAAATAAAATACGGCGACAACCTCCTCGACGGAGGTGCGTGAATTGCGCGGAAAGTTTCCCGCTTGGCGTTTCTCGCGTTTAAGTATTAATTCCGGAAGCGACGATGACGCACGTTGAAACTTGGACTATGATTACCTGCGAACCGACAATTGTCAACGTGAACTGTATATGGTCTCTCGTTCGATGTTATCGCAAAAATTTTAACACGAATAATATTGCACCGATAATATCTCGTTGAGGCGCTACTGCGTAATAATTAGTGCGAATATTGATGATAAAGTAATTATGTAACAATTATGATACGTTTGAGTATAATTTGATTAAGCTTTTACTTGTTTGAGATACTATTAATACACAAAAAAATTAGCTTTATTAAATTGTTACACTATATCGCTATAAGAATAGAAAATTTAAAAACGTTTCTGATGATAATTGAGGTTTGAGAGATAATCCTTTTCCATGATACGAAATCTACTGTTAGCAGAGAACTGCTTCGACAATCGTTTCGCTTTGTCTTTGTTCAAGAACCTGCCAACAATTAGAATCTTTTTTTTTTTAAATGATATTCGCGATTAAGCAAAGAGCTGAGTGCTAAGGCGCGACGAGTGTAGAAACACGTTCGCTATCGCGTTTTAATTCGTGCATTTGCGGACGTAAAAATGTCGACGAGGTAAATTACAAGCTGGCGCGGCGTTCTAATGAGGCCCTCTAATATAGAAATTGTTCCGAACTGTCATTATCGAGATAAATGACCGGCGAGGGCCGCGGCTCGTAGCTGGGGACGAAAGCGGATCGTTTTTGTGGGGAAACGGGATAATGGCCCGTCACTTTCGTTTCTTTTAACGACCGAAAAAGGCGTCCGGAGCGGGAATTCGCGCGGTGAAGTCACTCCGTAATCCGTCGCGCACATTTGGATAGCTATATTTCATAAATGGAAGGTGAATCGACCTAAATAGCTGCTAGAGAGTCGCTTGATATGCATGAAAATTTTTGTACACGATAAGGGAATTATTATCGTTATAGTAAAAGTGTAATAGAAATTATTATGCTATAAATGGATCATTATTTCTAATAATTTTGCTGTATTTTATACGTGTGAACATTCTTTTAAAAGTAACCAATAATTTGACTGTACTTTCTTCTGTTATAAATAAACTTGGACTATTCATTCACAATGCAAAATAATCGAATTTTTTAACAAGAAAATTTGCTGTTTTTTTTTTGACAAAAAAAGCCTTTCGATTTAATTACATTAATTATTGCTACTGAATTTGTGAGAGTATGTCTTACTAATTTAACTTTGACAAATTCATGTGATTTGTGATTATTTGTCATTATTATACTATTTTCAGAATTATGTTATGATATATAATTTATCTGATTAATTACTTAGCAATTAGTTAACATGAATAATATTAAGTTTAATAATTTTCCAACCTATCGATATAATGATAATATAACTACTTTTATTTAAAGGATATAATATTTTGTATAACACATAAATAACCGAATTTAATGTTTTTAATTATTCGATGCGTATAAAAAGATATATTTATAATAATATTATCTTATAAATCGATACTCAGGCCTTTCCTGCGATTGACTTAATTAAAGTTAGCTAGGCGCGTCAATATTTTCCAAGTTTTTTCCGAAAATCGTTAATGAAATATCTGACTACGCATTTGATAATGGAAATTGGATTATAGCAAATTCGACGTCAATGTTTTGCTGTTTCGGATAACGACCGTAAATTATATCGGCATTAATGAATTATTTAACACACTGGCGTGAATGGAATGGTAAACAATGCGATCGCCTAAATCGTCGAAATTCGTTGTCGCGAAATAATCAGCCGCGAATATTTTATGCGAGAGATGAGCCGCGTGGCTGCTGGCCGCGGCATTTCGTCGCTTTAGAAACTCGTTTGCGCGACAATGGTATCCGAGATACCTATTGTGATTTGTTTCAATAGAAATCAATTATGCTAGGCGCATATGAGTAAGCGAGAACAATCGAATTGATTATTATGTAGTAGGTTAAAACGAATTAAAACGAATAAATACATTTTTGAAGACGTGACATATTGTTCAACAAAATCTTGTTTATACATGGAAGGGTAAAAGCCATAGTGATGTAAGTCTAATATTTTAAAAAATTTGACTTACACCACTAGGGCTTTTACTTCTCCACATAATAACGCAGAATTTCAGGAATCATCATTAAGATATCTGTTTCGCATTTCTAGAAACGAGTGAAAATGTGTACATTTCTTCAAATAAGCAGGTTTCTCTTTTTCTGTTGCTTTTCAGCACGTGTTATCTTGCCGAAATAATCGATTCAGATATGTGGGCGAGGTACCTATACATTTCTATTTCAACAATTTATATTCGCTCGCGTGTCTATTAGTTTTACATCGCGATAGGTGAAGGATAATTCCGTCAATTCGACGTGATTTACTATCGAAGTAGACTTCATCGGGGGTATTGACTATGGAAACTTTTAGGCAGAATTTACTCTCGGACGAGATAAGAAACGCTGCATTATTCAAAAACACGTGTCACGCCTAATTGGGAATGTTATTCGCATGTCAAGCGCAAATTTTGCTTTATAGAATTACAAATTTTAGATTAATCGATCAGCGTCGAGCTTCGAGCTGGTCCATTAAACGAAACGGCGGACGAATAACAAGATTCGAAACTACTCGATTCTTGCACATAAATTGCCGCTGCACTAATGAATTATTTAACGTTATAGTTATACGTCAATGAAAGCCGAGTTATGACTAGGAATGCTCAGATTTAGCTTTATCAATACTCAATCTTTGAAAATCGATCTTATTCACTTTGCGTGACGAGTACATGGCTACGAATTGTGAAAGACATACATATTTATATTACACATATATCTATAAAAGTATACCCATAAAAATCCGTGACTGTCGTATAATAGTAAACATTAGGACAATATATGTTACCGTGTTCTTAATGGAGAGATTATTATGGAGATATTAACATTTGATTTTCGAGTGGGCTTGCCTAAATTTATAACGTAATTTATAACAATTTGTAGCATCGGTAGACGGATGTGAGAGTTACACTTCCAGTCACCGCAATATTTCACAGTTTATTCTTGAACATGATTATGCAAACGTATCTTACATATCCACATTACGGAGGTATTTTTAGGACAATTTACTTCACAAGATTTAATCTCGTTTGATAAATATTACAGTCAATTTTTGGCCGATATGTTTTAAATAGATTTGACAAATTATCCTATGTTTATCTCGTTTTACGGCACCGGCTACCGGAAGGGCGTAATTGACATTTCGATGGTGCGCAGTGAAATACGTAGTGGTGAACACGCGGGGCCCGGGCGAGGCGAGGCCCGAAAAAAAACCCGTTGTGCACCGCGTATCAGCTCGGCCAGGTGAGGTGTCCCATCGGAATTCTGGAAACGGCCGTGGCCGCTCTCCAGGCCCCAGCCCAGACGTCCGAACGAGACCCGATGGTGTTCGGTTTCATCATCGCGTATCTTGGACGCCCGCGGCGAATAATCGCCCACGAAGATCCTACGCGGCGCGAAATTTACGGTCGGACTCGCTGCAATTCACCCACGGAAACGGGCCGCCATTCCCAAATAAACTCCGGCAAACGGCGGCATGAATCGGGCTCTCCTCTCGCAGCGGACACACGCAAATGCAGACGCGTACGGGCGTGTGTACTCTCGGGCGCGCCGAGAGGGTGTGCGAAGTAAATCTGCGATCCCGCGAACTTCATCGTGTCGTAAAACTTCGTCGCGTTGAACTTCTTTCATTCAGATCGATATTCGTCGCGTAAATCAAAGACAGGTTTTACTTTTAACAACAAGGGAAAAGAAAGAAACTGGTTGAATCTCTCTCTTCATTAAAAGAATATAAGGCAACTCTAAAAATGATTTTTATTGTGTGAAAATAAACGTACGAATTAAAGTTTACCTGTTGAAAGTATAAAATACTTTAAAGTATCGATTATTGAATATTTCTCTATCGTGAAAATGGATCGCTGTTGTCGTTCTTTCTTCCGTAGCCTAATAATTGATTCAGACAAGCTTTCTATTTTTCTATTCTAAGTCCAAGGTAACGGTTGACGCTCGAATCTTTGTGTTACATCGAATAGACAAGCAATCGCGCTATTGGGATAAATTATTGAATCGCTCGAGAGCACGATTCGATTCTTAACAATCGAAATTCTCAATATAAGTTCTGAAAAACAATAAAGCGAGTTAGATCGGTCGTTTCTTTGGTAAATACGCTTATGCGCCATAGCTGTGTCCTTATGTAAATCTGTCCATCCGATGGTCCTCGTGCTGCTTGATGCCGTTGTTTGGCGACGTTTGTTTTCTTGCACCTTCGCTCGCTCGCTCGCTCGCTCGTTCTCTCGCGGGCGAGAAATTTAAATGAGATGTTAAAACGAGGAAAGTACCGTGTGTCGTCGACCGATGGAATCGACGGCCGTTAGGCAAGATTTATTTTTACTATCGAACATTTGTGTTAAATCCGATGTGTTACGTACCGCAGGGAAACCGGTATTCATCGGGCATAACTATGGGATTAAGCTCGGCGCGCTATCGGCCCCGCGTTTACCGCTTAACATTGTTATCTCAACACCGGAGTTTGTTTGAGTTTGCCTGAACTGGTCCGAAGTCGATGAGCGTGCAAGAGATATCGCGAGAGAAGAGACGCGCGGTCGAATTCGGGTCTGGGCCGTCGCCATACTTTTCCCGTTGTTGAGAGAACGTGTGGTATATATTCAGAAGTGAATTTATAGTTGTACACGCCCCTGAAGGAAGTCGCAATGCGGAGGCCATGATAACCGATAAGTCGTAAGAAGCGGAAAAGCAGGAAGTTTCTTCAAATATCTTATCGCGCGCGATCGCGAACAGAATTGATTAGAACAAGCGCTTTGGTATATTTAGCGATAAATATAATTTATCTCTCTCTTTCTATACTTCGCTCTCTTTCTGATTCAACGAAGATTTAAAAATATTCTTTATCATGAATGTGTGACGCTAGAAATGAAGGTAATAACACGATATTTTTTGGAAACCATTATTTTGTGCTAGTATATTGTCAATCGCAACGTTGTATTTTATTTGGAGCGTCAACGATACTGTAAAACTCCTTGTTTGGCCGGCATAAATGTGGCGAACGCACTGTGAAGAATTTTAATAGAATTAAAGCGGCGCGTTCACCGACGCCGAGTTTCTTCGAATCGATTTCGAACGGACTTCGAACGACGCTCGCGGGACCTGAGGGCCTGCGTTTTGAGTAATCGCGGGCCCTTAAGCCCCCCTCTGTCCTTTTATTTCTTCACGCACGCGCAGGTGCGGGGCCTCGCGAATTCTCGATTGAAACTCAGCGGGTTCGCGGACGACGCGAACAAAGCGGGTCCGTGGAGCGCGTTAATTCCCAAACGGCCCCCAGGTATCCCCGGGATACGCGGGAATAAACGGTAGCTCGTTTTCACGAGCCGGTCGCGCGGAGCTCGGCGAAATAAAAGAGCGTCACGGGGACATATAGGGTTTCGTCGGAGTGTCAACCATAATAAATAGCCAATGACTTAGTTAAGCGGGAAGAGCTACTCGGCCGAGAGCAAAGTTACGACCGGTCGATTCCGACCGGTCGGATCGGTCGGTTTGAGTAAAAAACAGGTGGTGGTGGGGCGACGTGTGAAGAGTCTTTGAAATAAAATGTTTGTGAAAAAAAAGAAACAAAGATGTGCACGTGTTTTGAGTCAAAAGTTAACACAGTTAATGAATAACATGTAAATTTCGTCATGTTAATATGGTATATTAATAAATAACAACGATTATAAGAAATATAAGAATAATAAGAGCTTACACGTGCGTTATAACTTATGAAAAATATATATTATTTTATGCAACTAAAAAATTATTAGTGAGCGATTCTTTTCACTAGAAATTATTTATCCTATTAGTTTCTGATCTTTAGAATGGCATAAAAATAATGATGTAACAGTTACAGTTTTACATATTACAATTAAAATAATACAATTATACATATAATTTGGAGTCATAAGCGAGTATATGATTCTTTATTTTCTTTATCAATAACTGATACATCGAGCCGAGAGTGTTGACTGCAACGGAAAGTGCAGTCAACATTTATCTAGTCGGTGTCCCTTATTCATGTCGTCCCACTTCGTGGTTCACCCACCTGGTTCACGCCGGATACTTAAACGATCGTTGACACGAGCGGGCATCGAACGCGATGGCTTCGAAGACGATTCTCTTGGTCAGAGCGAGTGCGACGATTCCACTCCGAGGTGGTCCCGGCGATCCGCTTCTCTTCATCGCAACCGAGATACATCGTCGTGTTTGAATCAACGCCTTTCGTTGATAAACGCCAACCATGACAATACAAGAATTGGGTTTATACTTTCATTAGACGTGATTCTTTTTATTACGAGTTATCAGAAAGTGTTCAGTTTTATTTGAAAATCTCTCGGCTATATCTGAAATGTGAATCAGTAATCTCCAGGTTTAAATTCTTTAGCAAGGCGGTGAAAATACGGTTGAAATATCGTGAAATGATCTTCGATCGACAGCCACGCAAGGTTTTATTATGACATTTTACCTGATCACAGTGATCCTGCCAAGAGTTGCAAATCGTTTTGTAAGATTTCGCAGACAACTGCTTTTTATCACTGTATTTTAATTTACGGAATATCGCGTTACGTTATGTTACGGGAATAAGTCGTCACACTGTGGGAATACGTGATAAATGTACATACATATCGTATTATTACCTCATTCGCGTCGGTACACACACGCAGATATTATTTAGTTCGTTAGATAAGAGTTCGCGGCTGATATTACACTCATTACAACAACGTTTGCGTGGAGATGGACGAGCGACGACGTTGTTTTCGAAAGGCGAAACGCAACGTAACAGAGCGCGGTTATTAGAGAGGCGTGGATGGAGCTCGAGATTACATTCGCATTCCTCCGTTCCGATAGTTTTGCAAATTGCCGGTAATGACAGGCGATCGGTCGATTTTCCAGGGTATGGAAACCGTTCGTAGAAAGCAGCGGCGAGCATCGAACGATGACGATATGCTTCGTTCAGCCGCGATTACACGCTGCGTTCTTACTCGGGTAAAACCGATTGGTTTGTGCGCTTTGAAATCATAGAGCGCCTCTCTCTCTCTCTCTCCACGTCTGCCCACGGTATCTTACCAACGATTAGGCTATCGATCACCCGCGTTCCCGTAACCGGCAAAATGCAGATGATAATTAGAAAAAAATAACGGAGAGATTGGAGTTGTAAATATAAATGGATATATACATTTTTGTAACGCGAACTATCGAAATATTGATTGTATTAGATAATAGAACGTTCAATTTAATTAAATTAAAAGTTTTCCAGGTACGATTTGATTAATCTAAGTGTCGGATCGTACAATGCGACCGTCAAGAATCGTTTAATTATTCGTATTTGACGCGTGATACACTTTAATATGCACGAACCGCGCGCATTTCGTTTAAAATGACTCGGCGGCGCTTGCGGCAGACAATCCGCGGAGAGGACCGGTTCAATTTCATAATAGCGAGAGGCGGGCAGGAAGAGAAAAGGAAGGAATCGTCGAAGTCATCGTCACTTCGTTACCTCTGTCGAGAGCGCGGCGCAACGTACAAATGACAGTGCTTGAAATACGAGGCGCGAACGACATTTGTTAGCGCCTTCCTGCCACGCTGACGCTCGTTCCGCGGTGATATCGAGGAGATACGTATGTAATATGAGAGAGACACGGCGGGCTAGCTCCCTTGGTTTGCCAATCGTGTTTCCTTTCGCGTTTCCGCGTGTTGGCGGTTTGTACCAACTTATGGGCGTTATCTCTTAGCCATTGTCATTTTCATACGAAGAAATTTTATAGCTATAATCGAATATTTTTAAATCGAGGAACGTCGAATAAAGAAAACGGATCAAAAAAGTTTTCAGAAGTTTGAGTGGCGAATTAAAAAAAAAAGACCATTTTGAAAGATTTTACTCTAGATTTTCTGGTTTTAAATTCATGGGAATAGGAGATTTTATGTTTATAAAAAGGGTTACTTTTAACATGACGTTTTAATGTTGGCGTGAACTACTCTTGATGATTAACGTATAATGACTGCGTCGACTAACGTAATGAACTGGCCTTGATCTCAATAGTAGACGATATTAAAATGCTATTACGTTCGCATTTTTTTTAAATCGCAGTTTTTTTAAGCGTATTGCGTGCCAAGCTGTGTATTCGCGCAAGATGTAAACTTCTATCTTTTTACCGATCATAAATTACGTACACTTACAAGTTTGCCAAAAGTCACATGATTAAAATTGATTTAATACCATCTACATAGAGAGAGCAAATATATCTTTTCCGTATATACTTATTAGAAGTATATAACGTGTGTGTGCATATACAATATATTAATTATTTACACAGTTTCTGTAATTAAAAAAAGTTGCAGTTCTTTAGGAAAGAGAAAGAGAAAGAGACAGTATCGCATTAATTGATTAAACATATTAGTACAATAATTTATTTATTTTCTAATTAGTAAAGCTACTTATATAAAGTCATCTACCATGCATTTTCTTCAGTATCTTCCTGTACATTTATTGTATGGTATCGTTAATTTTAAACTCGCATACCTACTTTTTTTTATCTTCTAATTATATATTCAAGTCCCGTTCTCTTTCTGCAGAATTGTTTCGCGAACATTGACGCGAAGTGAGACGTCGATGGCCCCGAATGGCGTAATCAATTTTTTGCGGATGTCGGGCGCGACGCAAAAGTACGTCATCTTCGCCGAAACGGAGAAAGGAACGCACCGCGTCACGCTCAGATTAATTTACGTTTCGCGAACAAACAAGGTGCCGGTTTTAATTACCTGTCGACAGATTGATTGATCGATCCGAAGACGTTCCTCCTATCGCGCGCGATCAGATACGGCGCGTCAATACTCAATTTACCTCGTTGCACGGCAAACGTAGACTTCCGCGACACAGAGTCTTTCCCCTCGCGCGGTCGCGCGCAACGCACGCCCGGCCTATATTGCTAATTTACTTTTCATTAATGACAGATCGATGAGTCGGCGTAATTCCGGCGACGCTTGACAGAGCGTTTTTAATACGCTTTCCGCTATCTTAATTAGATATTTAGACCTCGAAGGGAGAAGGGCGGAGGGATGGCTCGTTCCGTGTGTTATTAGCGCGGTGGAGGACCCGTTATCGGCGGCGCTAAATTAAAATGCAATTCGAAGAAACGGCCGCGATATTGCACGGCCTCGTAATATACGGAACGCGCGTTCCCGTCAGCCGTGAATATTTTCGATTTTCGGTGACGATCATAATTCATTCGCGCACGCTGCGCTCGCTCGTAAACTTGTCTCCTCGAACAGACGTCGACTTCCGCTGGAAAGTATTTATGATATCGCCATCGTTTCTGCTGTTAAATTACATTGTTAACTCTTGGAGCACCGACGAGTTATATATATTTTATTAGAGTGGAAACTTTATCTTGGGAAAGAAAATCTTTTTATTTTTTTTACTTAAAGAAATATAAATGTCTGAAAAGCGTCTCCCTTGCATCGTTTTCCCTATCTTGCAAAAATTAAAGATCAAATTTTAATTTAAAATCTTAATCTTTGATATTTCTCATACATTCAATTGATACAAAATCAGTGATTGCACTCGGCGTAGCCGAGTATTCACGTTGCGGAATCAAAACGCGAAGTGGAGACATCAATTTGACGATGCTTAGTGATTCTAACGAGTTCGTTCGCGCGCAATCGGATCAAACGGAACGAGGTTGGTGTTCAGTCCCCTCGTACCGCGAGCCTCGTAGATCGTCGTCCGCGCTCACGACCCGTTTCAATCTGTCCCGCGAGCGCTTTGATCCGCTTCGTCCGCGTGCGCACTCGCAACCGTAACTCACTCGGCGTGCCGTAAAGCCGCGAGATTCGCCAAGAGAGCCAAGACGCGCGCGGCCGCCGGGAAACAGATACTCGGCCGCCACGGCGCGCGGCTCGTCATCCGTTTCGTCAGTCGTTTAACACGGCCGTAGATCGTGTCGAATAAAAATACGCGGATGGCGGACCACACATCGAGATCCCGCGAGTCGCTCGTGTACCTATGTCTTCCCAATTATGTGCCAATTGTATAACGCTTCGGTAATCATGAGCACTTTCCTAGCTCGATTCCTAGATTCGAATGGACCAGAAGATGAAATTGTTGTGCGACGAATGATTATAAAACACCGAGCATCTCAATACAATTGTTTGCTCTCTTAAAAAAAAAAATAAAAAAAAAATATTAAATTCTCTTTTATCTATCACGAATGTAAAACCAGAGAATACAATGGTAAACGTCTACTGTCAGTCTGATGCAAAGAAGATGGTTACGACTTTTATCGAACCGCCATGTCGCCAATTGCGACGCTTTACGTAACGTCGGTGCGCGACCGGTGAAAATCACTGGTTTCTGCCAGGCGCTTATTTGTGCTGGCGACGTCTCGAAAAACCGGCGGGTTCCCTCGGTACGTCCGCGATCGACGTGACGCAGCAGGTATCGCCTGATGCCGGGCTCTTATCGCGTCAAGACGCGCGACCCTCGCTGGCAACTTAATCACGGATATCCGAGGACGCCGATTCTCTCTCTTTCCCTTGTCGCTCTCCTCTGTCTCCCCGCAATTAAGCGAGGAAACACGCTCGATTTCAGCCCACGCGATGTTCCTGGGAAATAATGCGTCTCGCGATGCACGTCGTCGTCGTCGGTGATTATTGTTTCTAATCGACGAGTGTCGAGCTCGCGCACGCACGCAACGAAATCAAAGAGTCCCTTAATTCTCAAAATATTCCAAATCAATTCGCCTTCAATCTCAGCGCGTCGCTGTTGAGAAGAAATAAAGATACCTGGAGTTATGAGAGCGAGATCAAGAATTTATTAACGTTAATAATATTGTAATTTATTAACGCATTAACGAGAGTAATCTTTAATATTGTAAATGAAGACGTTTGGCAAAGATTCCTGAAGATAGAGAATTAAATTTAAGAAAGAGAGAATGAAACTCTGCGCAATACTTAATGTGCTCGAAAGGGTTAAATGATGCTTTATGCAATTTTGAATAAGAACAATCCCCGTAACAAAGAATTGTGCGAACAACTTCACGTTTCTTCGTCACGGGTGTAACCATAATTCCGGCTACGCCCATCGAGCTGTATTAATGAAGCGATATCGATCGGCCGTTTCAGAATTTATGTACTCGATCTCGCGGCTGTTAAATAACTTCTTCGCGGAGTGTTAAACGCGCGCGTAGCTCGACTCGTGCAGGTGTACGCGGGCCCCCTCTCGCCGGGTAATAATCGTCGATAAATTGGCGTATCGGTGCCGACGGTAATTAATTATTGCTTTGTGGTTATCGGCTCTCTTGCGGTGGAAACGACGAGTTGCGTGCGGATAATCCCCGCCGACGAAGATCCTTCTATATTGAAAGGTTCGCAGCCGCGAGAGCTCGAAGCGCAACGTAAATACAGAGCCCGGCGACCGCAAGGGACTCTCCGCGGCCGTTTTACGGCTAAAAGCCGGCCGACGAATGAAGATTACTGTTATTGCAAGTGGTAATTCGTACCTAATATTCCGCGATGTGTAGCGGCCGCCGAGGAGTTTACTATTGCGCAAACAAGTCGCCCGGTTTATCGGATCAAATTGCTTTTAACCTTTACCAAAGCGGTCCATTTGTCTAAATAGACAAACACTCTTTAGGGTGTCAGGAATAAAGAAATTAGGAATATTCGAAAGTCGGAAAAAGAGGCACGTATCATTAAGAAAAGAGAAAGATATTATTAAGATAATAACAATATAAAATAAAAACATAATATATGGTACATGGCAAGTAATTTTCTGTGCGACAAGAGATTTTGTGTTGACTCTTAAAATTTTACTTCGAAGCTCCTTTATCGATATATTTATTTCCAGTATTATTTTAGAAAGTTTAAACATATTACACTCTTCCATAATTGGGCGATGAACATTTTTCAAAAATACATTCAAATTTTTTTAAAGAAACTGTAATTAAAT
The DNA here is from genome assembly GCF_030848805.1 of Temnothorax longispinosus. NCBI lineage: Eukaryota > Metazoa > Arthropoda > Insecta > Hymenoptera > Formicidae > Temnothorax > Temnothorax longispinosus. The sequence goes on along the minus strand of NC_092368.1, from coordinate 3,723,754 downwards.
ATTTTGAAATCTACTATATTAAGAAGAATTAAAGTTCACCTTTCACGGATGACTTTTGCGGATCGTTTTTAAAAATTTTGGAATTATACATTTGCCCAGGCGCAAATTAATGCCGTATTAACGGTTAACAACCAGGGATTGGCGCTAAACACTTTCCATATTGCACGGTTTAATAAATACGTCCACGTTCGTGAAGATATAAGTTCAGTATACGTTATTTTCTACAATTTATCACGCGTGTTGTAAAGATGCACATAGAGAGGCAAGAAATATAAACGCGCGATATAACCATGTGAAGCGAATTGGAGATGTAATCGCGGGATAATTTTACATAATGTATGCGCCGTATACGATATCAATCGTAATGCGTACTTTCGATACTTCATAAAATATATAAAATATATTTCATTTAAGATACAGAGGCAGGAGGCAGGAAGGTTGGTCGATGCGAGGCGAAATACGTAGAACAAAATGGAGATTGCGATCATTATGCATTGTAATTTATACAGAGAGTACTATAATAACTTACGATGTCAATTTGTACTAGGAAAACTGTATGCATGCAAGAGTGCAAGACGCACTCATTCGATTTTAGAGTTTATTTCTTTGTAAAGCTAAATTTTTTTCCTTTCTCTCTCTCTTGCACAAGGTAGTCGACGATCGAATGGCCGCGTTTACCGCAAAATGCGCGTGGTGTATATACGGGGCGAAATAACGAAGGACGTGAGGATAATTTACATATCGAACTGGATAATTCGTGGCACGTATTACCGTCAATCATTTTTGCGGCTGATCAATAACATCGACCGAAGCTTCGAGGATCATTTCTCTGATCTCAGGCCGCGGTTTAGACGTTATTAAATACAATATGACTAATGTCCTCGATTACGGCACGACGGTCATACACGGTCGGCGAGCGATGTAATGAGCGCGCGGTAGCGCCTGGAAAAAGGATAATTATCCACTTACGATGGGGCTTGCTTTAGTTTAGCGTTATTAGCGTGATGCCGGCCAGGAAAGCGGCGGTACGTGAAATTATAACCTGCAGTAACTTAAGGTAAACCAAGAGACTTTATTTACTACCGCGTTACTTCCTCGTTTGTGTATCGGTGAGCGTTTACCCTGTACAAGAGATCTAAAAATCGCGATGTGAATATTTCGATTTATCTTCGCCGCGCGCGTAATATACATTCGTATAAAATCGAAGTAACATTGAAAAGAACTGTTGTGCCATTAAAATCGTGAGATATTGGGATATTTGTTCAGTCGTTTTTATTATATTTATCAAATTATGTGAAATTCAGTTATACTGGCAGTCAGTTACACTTGTACGTATTTATTTCGCGCGGTATTTTCGCCCTGCTTTTAGCTTACAATTGTATTATATTAAACAATAATTAACTGTTCGCTTTGTATAAAACAATATTCGATAGAAGGGCTAACGAACTAGCTCTAAGGTAATATAATATTTTAGCAATAACACCCGTCTAGTTCGCCAGCCCTTCTATCGAATATCGTATTATATTAGCTAGGTTGAAATTTTGCTGTATTTTTTTTTACGTGCTCTTTTTCCGGTAAGGAAAGAGAAACGTGCACGGTTTACGTAGGGTTGTGTACGGCGATCAATTGCGGATTTTCGCGGAGAGAAAACCGGAAAAGTGGCGAGGCCATAATACCGACGCGCCGGATTTCGCCTTATGCCGAATGGACAATTAATTCTTCGCGCGCGCGGCATCAACGTGCAAAATTGATAGCCGGCACCTGACATACCAGCCAGGTCGGTACTTCGTAACTGCCCATTACGAAGTTTATTACGGTTTCCCCGAGTACAACGACGGCTCTTACCATGGAAACGCGCTCGCGCGAAGGCGCACGTGGTAAATACGTGTCCGCGAATTACGCGGAGAAGGGACCTGTTAAAATGGCAGATGCTGGGTCTCGCATTCCCGTTAGGTATAAATAACTCTGATCTCAACTGCGCGCGCGGAGAAGACCCTTATCGGAAAGCCACGAAAAATTAGCTGCAAATTTATTAAAATATCACGTCGGGATATTTTCGTCGATGCGGCGTATACGTTGCGCAAAGCACGATTTCACTACGAGTGGTGTCGAAAAGAATTTTATTCTATTTTATTGGACAAATGAAATCAATTTAATGTATCTCTATTTTAATTATTTTTCTTTTTCGTGCAAGTTTTATCTGTTTTAAAACTGCATTTATTTTAACAACGGTTGACCGTCGTTATAATAAAATAAACCCTTCGCCGGCGAGTTACATGCGCCGAGCGCACAATCTTCGCGTCGTACAATCACATCCTGTAGAAATTCGCGTGTATCTTGAAAAGAGAGCTCGACTTCCTGTCGCCCCGTGCGTCGTGGCGCAACGATTAATCACCGTCGACGGCAATACGTCGCTTTATCAGCCGATTACTTTTCCCTTGCGTCATTAAAATCGGAAACAATCTACGTAATATAATTGTAAAGCTGGCTTTTCTCGCGCGGAACGTTCGCAGAGCGCGTTATTTATAATCGATCGCGATGCCGAACTGTCGAAGGAGCTCGCTTATCGCGCGACCGACGCGACGATATATTATCATCGATAGCTGGATACCTATAACCACCGCCAAATGGATTACGCTTAGATTTACGTCGATGTGATTGAACGGCGCGGGACTGCGTGCACGACGCTAGGCGGCTGAATCGGCGTGCATGTAAACGGGGACATTTGCGCGTATAAACGCAGCAGATTAGCACGATCTATGCAAAATAAAACACCTCAATAAAACACCTTAATGCGACGTCTCCAAGTTAATTTGAGGCATTAATCAAGTGAGTCATTTTAATCAACGCGATTTTCTCAGAACCTCACCTCACACCTCTCGTGCCGTATCTTCCAAGTTGCTTTAACACAACCGCGATACGATCTCATTTCCGTGCCGCACAATGAAAATTGTCCGATGATATCTTGATATATATTTAAGAATAAAAACAAGAATTTAAACTGGATTAATTAAAGTAGATAAAACATTTATATCGTTATTGATTTTAAATACTGTTTAATATAATTTTATATTATGTATCGAGATCTTCGCGATGTTGTCTCGAATGACATCGTTTCGATGCACCGTTTATTCCCGTTCAACCATCTTCAGCTTCTCAACATTCATTTAATTTCCGATTAAAATCTTAATCGGAGACACTCCCTTTCTTCATTATTCCGCTAATAGAGTTGTCGAATAAGCGATAAATCGCGCGTCACGAAAGCGATTTTTCATTAACGTCCACACATACGTAAACGCGAGAATTTCCTTGCGAGAGGAATTGAAAACTTTGCAGGCTCGGCGCAAGTAGGATGCAGGTTCGGCGCAACATAAAAGAGCGTACGGAGATAAATATTAATCGGTTCTGAGGCCTGTACGTACGTAATTTAGAATCGAGTTATCGGAATATGTGCGCGCGCGCGTCGGCTCCTTCGGACAAAATTAATAACGATTTGCGGTAATGGGCGGCCTCCCGTAAATTACGAATCGATGAACGGGCCTCGTTTTTAATTTTGTACGCCGCGCGAGGCGGCGAAAGTGCCGCGGCTCGCAAGGAAAACATCGTCGCGAAACGGCGAGATATAACTGTAATTGAACGGCTCTTAAATATTCATCGAGCGCGGTTCATTCACGTTAACTCCCGTTCGTCGTTGCTATTTTAGTGACTATACGGCTGAACGGATAAAAACGAGCGTCAATGACACGGCAGTGATAAATGTCGGTCCTTAAGCGCGATCGGCCTCCGCTTGCAGTGAGGTTTTACTACGCTTCAGCGATCCTCGATTTTTATATCGGATCGTGCCGGAAGCGGTTTCCCTCTCGCGGTCGTTTCCGGTCGTGTACCCGTGTACAGCGGTGCGCTGATGGCGAATATAAAAACCGCGGCTGTGAGGTGGATAATAATTCATAGTAATGACGGCGGCGACGAGTATGTTCTGGAGAGGATAATTCAGTATTATATAGCACTATATTATAGAGCTTACAGACGTACGAGGTGTTTCCAAATTAGTGGGAAGTATTGCGATGGGGAATTCAGGACACAAAAATTAAAAAAAAAAGTTTATATAAATATATGTCCGATATGACTTTGTTTCCGAGTTACAGCCTGTTTTATTTTTTAATTTAGAAATAATTTAGAAATACCCTGTATATTACATTTTTTTAATGTCGCGCACGATAATTACTGAATATTGCGAAAATATGGATTGCAGAAAGGGAAGCCAGCGGTTCTGGGGTCGCACGCGGTGCTCCGCCGATTTCGGAGACAGTTAGTCCGGAGGACGAGCCGGAAACGGACGATACCGGAAGCACGAGTGGAAATGGCGTCTCGCCGGTGGTGAATCCTCTGCTCCAGGAGCGTTCGAATTGTGAGGAGCTGAGGCACGTGGTGTGCCACCTCGAGACCAAGGATCTTTGGGACAAATTCAACGAGCTCGGCACGGAGATGATCATCACAAAGACCGGCAGGTAAGGTTAAAGTACTTTAAATTATCAACTTCCGCTGTCTAAGAGGCTGATCGATATCTGGATCGTAACGCTGGTTTATTTGTCGATATCGATGATAACTGTGAGCACTTCAGATTGGACATCGATAAATTTTAATCACGCCATCGGTGATCGTCGAATTTTCAAGTTCAACGATGTCGTTAAGACGTACAATTATTAATTATTGCACGTAGTTAAATCGTTTTATTTAGTATATCACAATTTCAATTTTGAAGTCAACTTTATTTTTAGTATCTGATGCATATTACGTAATTCTGCATTGTGTAACATGATTCGGTAATACGTACAAATCGCACGCAATCTGCAGTTATCTCCGCCAGCGTCAAAGTTGACATAACGAACGATAAATATAAAATTGCGTGCAACAATACTTGAGAGCCCGAGATATGATTGTTATTTTGTTGTACGTTGATGCCGAGATAGAATGGGAACAGTGTCGCGCGTGTTTTGCGACGATTAATCGAAGGCTCGCAGTCGGAAACAATTCCAGACTCGTTTCTCGGGGGGAAGGGGAGGGGAAGGAGATAAACGCGATCCCCGAGGCAACCAGATGCTCCGGGGAATTCCCTCGGGACGATGTACCGCTAATGCATCGCAGGCTGAATTTCTCTCCTGGACAACGTCGGGGCGATTGACTCTTTCTCATTACTCGCGGCCGCTCACCCCTTCGGTCCTCGTCCCGAAACCGCCGTCGCCCCCGGGGCGATGTCGCTGCAAACTCAATCACGTCCTGCCACGGGTCATGACGCGACACCCACGAAAATTCCCGGGGGGGGACCCGGCGATAGAAACGGGCTAGGGTTAGGGCGAGAGGTGTCGTTACCCTGAGCAAGCTGTCACTCGCCTGACACGTTACACCGAAACATAAGCAAACGTCCTAATCGCATTGAAATTACGATCCTTTAATCGCGGGTATCGAGCGAGGAAAGAGGGGAAAGAGAACGATATTATTCGGGGAACAATCAGCAGTCTAAAAGTTTGTTGAGATCAATCTTTTACAATACGTGATGCGAAAACTATAACTCTTGGCGAAATACGAATTAAGTAATGATAAAAATATGAAGTGACACGAGTTCGAAAAGATCTCGTCACTGTTTTAAGAAAGATAACATTTTCAAAGCTGTAAATTTTTTGTCACACAGCAAAGTCCATTACCTTTTGCAATTTTTATTTTTAAGAAAAAATTTGACTTGTGAAAGAGGAAAGAGAAAGAAAATTGGCGAGAATATTAGTGGAATCGATGCAACTATCTATCCTGCGGTAAACCGACGTTATTTAACAAGTGACTGGAGATCGCGAATAAAAAAAAAAAACGTTATAAACGCGGTATGGAGCACGAACTCGGAAACGGCGGGAGAGAAAAGAGTAAAGACTTAAACGTAAAACTTCTCAATTGGTTCGGGAGTATAAAAACGCAGCAAGAAGTAATCGGTTAGGTGAAATGTAAGCTTTAACACACGTGTACGCGTATAACATTTCCGCTCGCGAGCCTCTTTGTGAGTAAACAAATTCAATTGCGGGTAACAAGAAAGTAACCTAATGCAACATATCGTACAAATAAAAGGATAAGAACACACACACACACACACACACACACACACACACACACACACACACAAATATACTTCAGTAATATAAAACTGCGAAAGAGTTAAGATTACCTGAGCCCAGGGAGGCATAGACGGAAAGGGGAGAGGGTCTCGTGGAGAGGGGAGGTAGGAGAATAAAAAGCGGAAAACGAGCTGGTGGCAAGCTGGCGGGTTAAATTGCTATATTGACCGTCAGTCAATTAGTCGGGCCGGTGTAGAAACCGGGCGAGCTTATGCCAGTTTATAAGGGTCCTTGGGACAAGCGGTGGCGATCGGAGGCGTGAGGATTCGAGTGGGATCACACTGTGAGGGGAGAATTCTAGGGAGGGATCTCTCTCAGGGCTGCCTATTCGCGGAAGGCAGTCGAGAAGTTTTATGTTCGCGGTTTGTCTCGAGGCTCGCGATATACCACCTTCTCAAACATATATCTTCGACTTAACGACGGAAATGCTAACATTGGACGCGCGAAGTTAACTATCGAGGTAGAATAGCCTTTTGTATCGATGTGATGTTCTTATAAGATGAATTGATCGTAGAATAAGAAACGCATTTTTAACATAATTGCAATTCGCGTTATTTAAAAAAAAAAAAAGGTAAAATGTGGCGAGTCACGTAAGTAAAATCCTGTTTATCGGTCGATAATCGTGAAAGAATTGCATTTAATTGAATTATACTACAAATTACAATCGTAATACCGTACCGTATAATTTACACTTTTTTAGTTTTTTTTTAGTTCCAAAATTTTCTTTTATACGCATTTACCAAGTATTAAGGGAGGATTAAGAATGCCAGCCCTGAGCTACGGTCTAACAAGATGGGGTGCGAGAATGGGTCGCGTAGAATAACACTGGCGGAATTCTCAAGGAACCGAGAGACTTTCCGGAAGAAAAAGGAGGCGGAAAAGATGGGAGGGACGACGCGGCCGACGCGCGCCTAATTGCCCGCCACGACGGGCAACATCCCTGCTCTTTATTCGTCGTAGGTTTTCCCCTTCGGCGGGGGATTCGTTCCTCCAGCTGGATGCGCGCCTACTCGTGCGTCGGTAATTAGATCTGCGTCTTAGCGACATTGGTCGGCGCTCCCTTCAGCCGTCAACTTACCGCCCCTTATCGTCCCTTAGACTTTCCGCTAGGCAGTCCTGGAACTACCCTCACGGCGACCCCTACTCTTGTCTTTCTTCCATTACGCTTCTCGCTGTCTATGGAGATTTTCAGGGCAGAGTTCAACCTCCTTGCTCATGCTTTGCTCATAGATTTCTTGACTGTGGCAACTTTTATGTAACTTCTGTTGCAAAATGCGAAGTTGTAAAATATTGATCGTGTAAATTAGTGAATTATATTTAATCGTGGTTATACATTTAAGACTATAAACACTTGTCCTTTATTTCATTTAATGAATATACAATTTAAATTTTTATTTTATATACCGATAACCGTAATTTTATATACCGATAACATTTGCTAAACGCTAAAGAATAACTGCTTAAAGAATAATTGGCTTAAAAATCTCTATCAGTGTAAATATGTTTTGTTTAAAAGATGTGTAAAAGACAGTCTATTATTTTTAAGGATTTCTATGTTTCCTGGTGCTCAGACTGAGTTTTCTGACACATTTTGCATAAAGCCACCATCCTCTCGGCGAGACGGGAATTTGGCGGATAATCCGGTGGAAAAAAAGTCGCAGGCATTCTTGATGTTTGTGCCCGCGTCACGAGAGAAATGGTCGTGCGAAAGGGGGGAAGGAGGGTTGAAAATCAGGCACAAACGAGGGAGAGGGGAGCTGGGGGCGGTGTGGTGCGAGGGTGAGGGTCCACCTTCTCCCTCGTTCAATTCATTAACAAAAGACGGCTTGATAAATAAAAGCATTACTCACACTCGTGGCGCTGGCGGGATGAATGCATACCGAGTCGACAAGGACCGAGGAGAAGACGTAGATAAGATCGGCGGGTGTCCCCGCGTTTTAGTGGTCGAGCAGCGGGGGGCCCGACACGGTATTAATGTTTGGCCTCCGAGGCAAAACATTCACGCCAGGTCCTTTGCCCCCGCGGTCCCCTCGCCACTAATCCCAAGTCCGGGCCCGTCACCCCCTCGTCTCCTCTGCCGGTCCCCTTTCTTCGCTTATTCTCTTCTCGTGCTCCTTCAATGACCGTGAGCGAGTCAACCCTAAAATTATCGCGAACCATCCCGGATCATTGATTGTCGCGACGCTTTTGTTTTATTCGAAATATCCAAAGAGAATTCTGGTTCTGTCATTAGCAGAAGACGGAGAATCAATTAAGTCTCAATTATTACTTAACAGTCATAAATGTTATTCTAAGAACTGCTTTATAACAGAATCGTTAGAAAACAGTTTATGGTTTCTCAGCTAATTAATAACGATTTAAAGAATTGCTAAGAATTTAAAGAATAGCTTTGATTTCCGATTACTTACGAAACGATTGATAAAACCAAATTATCATTAATTTGGACGACGATTACGTTAGTAGTTGGAAACTGTTTGGGAGTAGTTGTTAGTTTTGATAAGAATTCTAAGGAGTTCTCCTTTGACGGATGATACGTTCGTGTTTGCGCAGGCGGATGTTTCCGACGTGTCGTGTCTCATTTAACGGACTGAAGGCGGACAGCCGATATGCGGTCCTGATGGACATCGTGCCGGTCGACAATAAGAGATATCGGTACGCATATCACAGGAGCTGCTGGTTGGTGGCCGGAAAGGCAGATCCGCCGGCGCCAGCCCGGCTCTACATCCATCCGGATTCGCCTTTCACGGGCGAGCAGCTCCGAAAGCAGGTCGTTTCCTTCGAGAAAGTCAAGCTCACCAACAACGACATGGACAGGCATGGGCACGTGAGTATCTTTAGAAAAATCTTCCTCATCCCCCCGTTCGCCCTGTCTCATTAAGATCAATCGCTGAACTCGCGCAGATTGGCACAATAATTGAATTGCTATGATAATTTCCGTCAATTTTCGAAGGACGTTGAATAAGTAAAGACGAGAGGAGGAACGACGGAAAGTGTATTAGTTTCGTGTCGCTGATCGAATTAGCTTTTCAAACTCAATGAAGTTGTGAATAAAAACTTAGCAGTTCAACGCTGATCATTTTGTATGAATTATCTCCGTACTTCCGGCGTTTCTATATCGGCTCGCTATAAAAGGCAAAATCCGACGAAGTGCAGACTCCAATTCGCGTTGCGACGGATGTGTTAAGTTTCTTATTGGATTAATTAATTAATAAGCCTCGTTCGACTGTCTATTTCGCGCACGAAGGCATCCGGTTAATTCCTCGTGACACTTGTCAGACCGCCACGAAGATCAATCTCTATTATTAAGTTCTTACAACTGTAAGATGAATAATCGCGCGATTCGCGCGCGTTTACGTAGTAACGCGCATTGATTTCCCAAGACGAATGTAAAATTCCTTGCCGTCGTTCTGAATGATCCGCGAACCGGTGATAAGTGAGATAGAATAAAATTTGCTTGCACCTTATTTCTCCTTTCCAGGTGTAACCCGAGGTGTAACCCTAGTATTAGAAAGGATAAATAAGAAAAGAAAACATATCGATTATAATTTTATGTGTGAAAATAGAAAGGCACAAAATTATAATTATTTTATAATATTTCGTTGAATAATTTTTATAATCTTTTTAATATCTTTTTTTAAGTTTATTTGAAAAAAGTGGGTGTTTCATATATCGATAGAAAAGCGTTGATATTTAATATATTGATATTTACAGTTAAGAAAAATATTCTGCTGTATTACTAGGATTATGTTTAAATCTCATGATTGCCGTAAAGATATACCTATATATTTTTTAAAGATAAAAATTCGATAAGTGATTAAAATTTCCTAAATCTCCATGTCTCAAGAAACAATATTCCATAAAAAAACAACCACGTCTTCGAAAAAAAAAAAAAAAAAAAAACAGCACCCTGTTTAGCTGGTTTTCATTATCGCATGTGCAGTGAGAACTCTATCGAACTGTCGACATTTTCTGACGGACGGGGAATTTTCCACATTTTCTCGCAATAGGGGAGAGGGAGGAGAGGGGTAGTAGACGCGATCGTCCCGAGACATCTCGCGCATTAAACTTTTACGCGTTACTCGGCGCAGCTGCGGCTAAAAGTACGACATTGTCGGCATCGAAGACAGCGAGTGCACGCCTACCGCGTCCTCCGGTTGTTGCATTAATAAATCGACCGGCGATCGATTGTTAGGTTCAACAAAGTTCAGCAAAGTGGAACGCAACACGGCGGCATTTCGCCTTGTCGCGTAAAGCGTTTATCTTACCCTCCCGCATTTCACATCGTTTCGAAATACATTTTTCTCCGGATAATTTTCTTTTTCCGTAACCACACACAGCGTGACACGGCCAGGCTTGCATAAGCGACTTTGCAGCCGGTAAAGTTCAACGGTGATGACATTGCGAAGCGCTTATAGAGAATTTTGAAAGGCTTGAAGTTACAAGAAAATTGAAGTGATGACGTACGAGTGATTTTTCAATACGTAGAGATTGTATTCGCATTTGGAAAGAATATCATGGTATCTATAGAGAGTGAGAAAGAGAGAGAGAGAAAGAGAATTAATTGAGTCAGTTCCTCACGTTGCTCTGAAATCAAAAAGCCATCAATGATGTCATCACCGCAAATTCAACCAACCTCGCGACCCACCGCACGTCTCGTTTACGAAAAGGAGAAAAATGACGCCGATAAAACGAATTTCATCGTAGCGCGATTTAGTCGCTTCACGGGATAATTTGACAGTCCGTTGTCTCGTTTGTCATAAGACACGGGAATCTCAGCCGCGTCTTCGCCCACCTCGCTCTTCTTTCGGTCCCCTCCCTCCCCTCCCCCCCTTCTTCCGTCTCATTGTCAGCCCGAGATCCTCTTTCTCGCCGGCGCATCGGGGCCCTTAATTCATCGGATGACTGACGTAAATAGGAACTCCGATCGGGGCAGCGCTTCTTCATGGTACTCATTTTGTATTCAGGGTATTACACGCTGCCAGACGCGGGCAAAGTGATTCTTTTGAACGGTAACGGGGATCGCGCCCGGCCCCGAGACGCTCCTAATTCATACGCTTTTTCTTCCCGCCGTTGTTGTTAATGCTATCGCACGCCCTCGGCTTCGTCGCCGATTCAAATCCCCGAACGACCAAAGTCAACGCAACGTGAAACTCGATGTAATCTCGCGTCTTCGTCACCGGGAAAAGATGAGCCGTCAGCGATTCGAGAACCCTAATGGTGCCCTTCGAAATGAGGGCTGGAAATGCGAAGCACAAAGAGACGCGTGAAACTGTCTGACGATATACATATCGTTTAGTCGAATCGTTCAATTACTTCATTCCTTTAATTGGACGGAAATCGGACACTCGCGATTTTTGCGTCGAGAGATCTCTCGACTGCAACGTTATTTCCATCCATCTCTTTGAATTATATCACTTGAGAAAGAACAGTCGTTTAAATTTCACGTGTGCAAATGATAATTTATAAATAATGATAAAAAAACGTATCGAAAACTGAAGAGCATCATTTATAGATGAATGACATCAGACACATTTATAGCGTTATGCACTTGGCATACAAAGATCAGATACATACCACGAACGTTTTAGATCGTACGAATAACTATTGTAAAACTCCCGTCACTTCATTGCAGTGACGGGCGCGAGCAGAGGGATGAGATAAAGGGTGAGAAGCGTCTGTTTGGAAAATCGCGCGTTTACCGGGCTCCCGCGTTTACTTGCGAATGTTCACAATTTAGTTGTACGCCGGCGATACAGTTGCGATAATTTGCAGCTGGTCCTGAACTCCATGCACAAGTACCAGCCGAGGATCCACCTGGTGAAGCGGCCGGACTCGGGCACGGCGAAGCAGATCGTGGACCTGGAGAAGGAGCCGCACAAGACCTTCGTATTCCCGGAGGCCATATTCACCGCTGTCACCGCCTATCAGAATCAGCTCGTAAGTTTCACTTTGTTTCTCGCTACCGTTGTGCACTCCCGCCTTTCTTTTTGTCCGCTCGCTCTCTTTCTCTCGCGTCTTCCCGCACGCTCCGTCCTTCCTTCGCCACGGCGGGCCTGTAACCGTCTGTCCGGTCGTCCGTCCGGTCGCCTCCGGTCCTCCGCGTCTCGCCACGTCTCGGCCGCACGGGACTGGTTCCTCCATTTCGCCCGCCGCGGCTCTCTTTCATCCTCGATAATCGTTTCTGTCGAGAGCGAGCGAAGACACTGGCGTAACACCTCGCGGATACGTCGGCGTTAACGAGTGCCGCTGGATACGCTGTCGTATCGAGCTCGCGTATCGAGAGATCCGTTTGCTTCCTTTCTGCGTATCGAATACAATGATACATGAAATATTTTATACCTTTTGCTAATATTTTTTTAAACATTATACATTGCGTTCTACTTGTTAATATTCGCTGTCGCGATTTGATAACGATTTCCCATCTCACAATTTATATGAAGTGAGAAACATATCTTTTTTCATAGATTTATGATATATCGAATTCGAATCAATACAATTTTATTTTTTTTATTAAGTAATATATAAGAGTTGGATATATGCAGGACACTGTAGCTTAGAATACATTTTGTGGGACTCGCAAATAGACAAATAGGCTACGACGAGCGAGGTAACAGATGTATACCAGAGGAACGTGATATTCCTCAAATAGGCTCGCCATTGTTAGAACACAGCGTGCAACTACCAAAAGGCGTACTTGCAACAGTCGAGACAATCATAAGGAGAGTAGAGTGCCTCCGTCTCCGTCTGCCAGTCGTAGTCCCGATCTCTCGACGAGCCGTCTTCCGTGTCCAAGTTCAGATTCCGTGTTCAGCGCACGAGAACGACGGGCATTATCGTATTTCACGATAGTCGTTTAGAGCCGACCGCGGCGTCATGTGTGGTCCAGGTCAGCGTCGTTCGCATTCCACGGGCGTCGCGGCGCGTCCCGTTCCACCGCCACCATCGCCGCCGCGCCGTCGAGCAGGCTCAGTTTCGTCGTTCCCCCCCCCCCTGCGCCGCGGCGCGGCGGCGGAGCGGCTGGAATTTCGGACCTCGACGTAGGTAAGATCTATGATTCTCAGAGGCGACAACGGACAACTATCTGGCATCGTTTCCGATGCTTATCCCGGTCCCGTTTAATCGATCTCTCTTCTTGTTGCCGCGAGAAGCAGCACGGCGGTCGTGGAATCCCCTCGAGGGATGACAGGCTTTTTTTTCCGAGGGAGAACGCACAGCTCGAGTTCGATTCGGGCGAAATTCCTCGCTTTAATTCTTGAAGAGCTGTGACGCACGTGGCATGATATGCCGCTTGTTTCTGTTATCAAGAACAAAAATCTTTGTATTATAGAACGATCGCATTTTTATTTAGCACGACTAATTTCTTTTGTACTTTAATTAAATTTATTAATTAAATTATTAATTAAATTAATTATTTTGCGAATGTAATATTTACTTGGAGTTTGAATGTTATACTCTTTTTATTATCTTCTCTTTAGTTTCTCATTAAAAAACTAATATCTGTACTTGGATGCTTTAAAGAGAAATGATTTTAACGCGTATGAAATATATACATAACAATAATCGTGACTCCAATTAAAAATAGGAAAGAGTTAACGCCTAATCTACCATGAGATATAATTCTGATATAATTAAGTTTCTCGCATAAGTATCGAGTGTTCGATCATTATCTACGTTGTCCGATCGTTGCTTAGGCTTGTCATCGTTTCGACGAAGCTTTTGACGAAGACGGCGCGCTTCGTCTGCCGATGCAGACGAAAACTGACGGAATCGGCGTTGGGGACTCTAACGGGTGGTCCCGGGGGCCCTCGACGGCTACGACGACGACGACGACGAGGACGACGCGGCTGTTGATGATGATGATGAGGTGCGAAGAGACGCCCCGGCAATTACCTCGGGCCAGTTTCTCTTCCACGGCGTCCTCTCTTTTGTGCCTCTCGCTTTCTGCGTCCTCTCGTCTCGTCATTATCGTTCTTTGCGGTTTCCTCGTCGCCTCCGAGCTTCTTCCGTCTGCCTGTGTGTCGCCGTTTCTTTTTTTTTCTTTACCCCACGTCTTCCTGAACAGACGCGTCGAATGTCGTCGACCGATCGTCATCTCGATCATCGAGGCCTTTTCGGGATGATAGCCAGCATGTTGAATGCCCTTTCGTGCTGAGCAGAAGTCAGAGAGAAGCTTCGCAGGATTTCACGTTTATATAAAGTATTTTCTAATATTCCTTGTGCCTCAAGCGGCGTTCTCTCTGATCTTTTATTGATCATTAATTAATGATCTGCGTTAGGGAAATTATAGAGAAGGAAATATGGTAAATTAGCGAGAAATCCTTGAATTTTTTTTTCTGACAGCAACATCGATCAGAACGTGCATTCCACAAACATGGCGGCGCGTGCGAAAGTTGCTGTTCTCCATGACTTTTCAACGAGTTCAAAAATAGACGGGGTAGAATAAAGCGATAAGAGAGGGAGAGGAGAAAGAAGCAGTGGGCGATCATCGCGAACGTCGACGGTGGGCACGGGCACCGCGGTCGAACAAGAGCAAGGAGATGAAGAAGGACAGAGGTGCATCGTGGAATGCGCGTTAGTGACGTAGAAATGCAGTCGAGCGCGCGACAGACGGCGGATGTTGCATGGTAGATGGATAAGTAGATACGACTTGTTTAGAATGTGAAACAAGCCCCCCGAGATTCGGTGAAAAAGGAGGCTACAGTTGTTGACAAGATCGGGATCGGCGATATATTAAAAAGACCGCACGGAGAGATAGTTGATGGGCTTACCAGGGATATACGAGCCTGAAATAGTTGCAGGCAATAAGATAAAGCGGGAATATTAATAACATTAGTGGAATGCAGGTGGAAAAAAATGAATGATGCCAGTAATTTCAGCGCCAACAATGTAAACGGTCAAGTTTTATTTTAACATTTTATTTACATTTGATTAATATAGTACACGGTTCGTCATTTCGATTTTGCTTGTGACCAATATCGAGGAGATTCTTAAATATTTTATAGTTCACAAAAAGACTCTCGTGAGGTTCTTGCGTGAAATGTGAATTGCCACGATCAGCACGAGTTGGTAAACGATCTTGGCGCTTTGATTTGGACTCCCCATCTGCGCTGGTACATACATATCCATATGTACAATCTACCGATTTTTGGTACCGGATTCCCCGTTCGGTATGTGCCGGCTCGAAAGCCATTCGTCGCGGTTAACGCGTTCCTCGTCACTCGTCGTCGTCGTCGTCGTCGTCGTCACAGTCATCGTCACAGTCATTGTCGGGGGTGCGCTCGTTTAGCGAGGCACTGCCTTTTTTCCCTGCGCCGCCGCGTATCGTTGCGGATGGCGCTTTTTTGCCTTCTACTTCCCCGGGCAGGCTTCGCGCTTCCCTTCTCGAGCCTCGTAACGACCTATGCGACCAACTCGATTCGTCTTTCTCGCTCGCACCACGTCATAATTCATATCCTAACTGCCGCCTCTCTTCCTTCCCTCCGGCCGCGCGCTCGCCGGGGAGTTCCTCCATCCGTTCTGCCGGCTCCTTATCGCCCCCTGATGTCGCCTCCTCTCTCTCTCTCTCTCATGGTAGCGTGCTCTTCGTCGTTTTCCACCTCTCCCCTCGCCCTCCTTCTCGTCGTTGTGGACATCCATTATGCGAGCTAACGCTTCCACGGCCGGACTCCGTCGGAGACTTTGGCGTTCCTCGCTTCTATATGATTTTTCTGAAACGCAAATGAGTTATGAAGTCTCGTTAACGATAATTTCAAGAGCAAACTCAAGTTCAATATATCTATCTTTAATTACACACACACTGCGCTATTCAACTTAATTAGAAATCAAAACGTTGTGAAGAAGAATGCTGCTTCATTAAATTTTCATTAAAGAAAAGTTGAATTTTCCAATTTAATTCACTTCGAAGAATTTATTCTTTAAATATATTTATCAGATTATTTATGTCCAATGTCATAGATTGTCGTCCTCAACGAGAGTTTTCGACTTTTCAGACTTACGTCAGCACGACATCCGTCGTCGTAGTCGTATCTTTCTGCCGTTCGTTATTTGCAACGACTTTACCTCCACAGATTTCAATTCTTTTCGTTGCTTTGCATTAATTTATCGACGACGCAGTCGACGCTTTCGTGGTCATCTATTATTCGCGAACCCCGCACTTTGTATTCGCTTTCATTGCTCTTGCTACTCTGAAAAGGTGCCCAGGCACTTCTCACTTTTAGAAATTTATTTGTCAACAAAGTGGCACTCCGCTTTGTAGTATTTCTGGTCGTCGTGTTGGAAGTCCAACTCGTCGCGCGGCAAGCTCGACATTTCTCGACTGCATGCGATATTACGATCCATTTTCATCTATTCTGCTTCTCATTGTTATCTTTATTAAGCTCAAATCTCTCTGACTGCCCACAAGTTACGTAGTGTATTTCTTTGGTGCGGAGAGATATCTATTTAGAGCTGTTGTCTTTGGATCAGCGAATTATACATTTGACTTATAATGATCAATATGTAAGAGCTCGCTTAAATCAAACACCGAATGTCAACAAAGATTAGCCGCGTTGAGAACTGTATATAATTTGCCAAGAATATATCCGTCAAATAATTAATGAGAGTATTGTAATATGATATTTAAGCAAATGAATGAACCGCTGTGTGAATTCATCTTTATTTCTCTATGATTTCATTCAAAACAACATAATGATAACATTTTATATTATTTTTACTTGCCATTAGCATATTTTTTCCTCGCAATTTTAAAGAAGTTTTTAGTCAGGCGATTATAGGGTTTCGATATGTACGTCTCGAGTGAAATATGAGTTTCTTAACAGGAATTGCAACTCTATAAACTGAATTAATATAACGCTTGATCGATCACCTTGCAGTTATATCAAAACTAATTGAAATAATCATTTAAAATTAGAAGATTTAATAAATAATGTTTTTTTTCTTTCTTCCACTTTGCTTCTCGTTCCACGGCAGAATTAAGAAGAAACACACGTATGACGACCGCACGCGTTTCAGTTCCGAGTACCTAATTGCGCAAAGCGAAAACGGAGACGCGGGGAATAAAGAAGAACTCCTGATAATTACGCGATTACAAATAATTATTCTGTACGTCGCAGGACGCCGTGTCCTGCGGATGCGTAAAATTGTGCTTCCCGGCACAATGCGCGCTTTATCCGATATACTCGGTGACGTAATTGCGACACACGTTTAACGACGTGTTTGCGCACGCTCGTCGTATCCTCGTCGCAGGATGCGCGATTTCCCCCGCCTGCAAAATTGTCGTAAATTAGGTGCGTAAGTGCACATTAATAGTAAATGAGCGCGGTATGCTTTGCAATCGGCGCGACGCGGAAGTTACATTCAAGGTTGCGAAACATCATCGGGCGTCATCAAAATGGTTCTCCGTCGTTTTGTTTTCCTTCCATATTTATGATTATATATAGGAATCCTCGTTAATGCAAATTTCTCACAAAATATGCAAGAATCAGGCTCTTTGTTAAAAAGATATTTCAGTAAATATGTATGAACGTGGGTGTAAATTATTTTAAATTGATTGAAGAATAATTATATATTATCTTTGTCACTTAACTCGAATAAAATCGTGTCGTAAACATTTTGACTGAATTCATAAAATCCCGATGTAACGACACGCCAGAAATAATCGCTCGGCAGCGCCATAAACCCGTCGCTAGTCTATGTAGGGCAATGTCCAAAAATATGGGCGCGACTATGCCCCTTAACAATCGCCATATGTGTCGGGCAATAATTCAGACACTTGCCACCGCGTTCGAGCATTACCAAATGAGCCGAGCGGGCCGACTAAAGAGAGCAAACAGAACGCTAGAGAGGGGAATAAAAACAGGAAAAAGAAAAAGGTAGAGAGGAAGCAGAAGGAAGAAAGAAAGGAAGACGAGAAGCGACAGAGAATAGCGAGGAAGTTTAGTTCCACGAGATTTTGGATTTTTCAAGAAGAAGAATTCTATACAACATTTTCTAAAATTTTTTTCTAATTTTTACATTTTTTAATGTTAAGATTGTCTTTGGATTATTAAAAAGTTTGAATTTATGTTCCTTTTGAATCCGGAACATCTACGATATCTTTCTGGTTCTTGGATTATCTGACCGTCGAACAATCGAGTTCTTCGCACTTATATAAGTTTTTTTTCTTAAATCCTCGGCTCTGTTTGCGTCCTCTCCGTTTCCTCTCGAGGCCGAGGAAGCGAAGATCGACGTTCAAGAAAGGAAGGAGGAAGCAGAAGAGAGGCTGAAGAGGTCTTAGTGGCTGCAGGCGTCGGCGTCGGCGTCGGCGCGGGCGCGAGCGAAAGAAAACATAAATAATCGCGTTCAAATGAGACAAGGAGGAGAATGGGGAGGAAGAAGAAGAAGAAGAAGAAGAGAAAGGGCTGGGCCCCCTCTCGGAGCCACACACGGCGGCGTGCCGGTTGTGTGTCTCGACCTCGTCGAACCTGATGCCCGCCTGTGCGCAATACTACTCCGCCCTCTCTCGTCGCGCTCTCGGCGAAGCTGAAGAGGAAGCTGACACGGGGGCACAACGAGGATCTCCGCTGTGATCCGCCGCGCCGCACCGGGCCCCAAACGTCTTCACGCTCGTAGACGACCTATCTCGCCACTAAATATCGCTCGTCGCCCCACGTTTCAGGAGCGAGACACCTCGCGATTCGATGTCCCTCAAAGCTATGGACGGACTATATCAGAGCGCGAGATAAATCGCGTGTGAGAATTAATTAATTCGCGTTCCAGACAAGACAACACGCGCGTTGCGTGAGTGAGGAAATTAAAACGCGCGCTTTCGCTCGTCGACGTCGACGCGACGTTAATGATCGTGTTGATATCACACTTTTCTCGGGACCCTTTGACACCGGCGGCAGCAGGCGGCGGCTGCGTGTTGCTAACCGCCGCCGGGAATTAACGCTCAAGTGGTTGCGTGAATTTTCATGAGTTCGGTATTATACGCGATATCTAGTATACACTAAAAACATCGTTCCTGTCAGAGATAGAAGCGTTTCTTCCTTAGTGTATATGCAGGACATTTAAGACCTTCTTCGATTGTAATTTTAATGAGAAACATAGCGACTAATATCAGTGTTCTTTCTTCTGACTCTTTCTTCTGATTATTAAATATGAATAGCTCCGAGACTTGTAATGGAATATCTTTTCGCATAATAACTTCCCGCGAAATTAGGTACAAAAATAACTTGTTTAAACGCATTTATGCTTTAATTTTCTAAATTCAAAATGTTTAATATAATTATCCAGGATGTTCATCAGGAAGCATTAAAATATCATAGATGGTGATCTATACATTATTATAAAATATTTACTAATTACATATATAATTGATATTACAAAGAAAGAAGATAGCCGAAATATTTTATAGGCGTACAAATTTTCCAAATTCGAATGGATGATGCGTGGACGGGATTTCGGGACCACCCCGTTGACGAAGGCGTCGCGTTTGGATTAAAACGTCGCCCGCGGCGTTTGCGTCCGTCGCGACGTATTTATAAATCAGTCGGCGTATGATAATTTAATTTTATCGCTAGTCGTCACCAGTAACGGCAGAGCGGCGTTTCGGCGGCAAAGGGCGAAAAAAGGCGGCGAGATGGGCGAGTGAGCGTAGCGGCGCGAGCACACAAGCGGCACTAAATAGTGCGAGTGAGCGCGCGGGGCCCCCTCTTCCTCAATATGAGCGTGTCTCTATTAAATCTATTATTAGATACCCGGACCTCGGGTGCGAAAGCATCCCTTTCAATTACCTACGGCTTCATTTCGCGCGATCTCTACCGAGCGTGTGCGTCTCGAGGATACGCGTAAAGGGGGACGATAACGCTTCGACGAGTAAGCTCCTCGAAGGAGTTTCAAGGATCGCGAGAACTGAGGATATTATCTGGGGATCTAACGCGATCCAGATCGGAGGATCTGAGGATTTGAGGATGCTAGGATTAGAGGAAGGAACCGGAGGAAGTCGAGAAGTTAAGGGTCTAGAATCTGAGTAAATCTTATGTAAATATTAGAGGGTTCGAAAACTCGAGGATTCAAGAACTTTAGAATCTGCGAAGATCTACGTAAGTTCTAAAATTCGAAAGTTTAATCGAGAGCTCTTACATTCAACATTTGATAATCCAGAAACATGATAATCCCTCAGTATTAAAAAATTAGAATTGCATTAGGCAGTAGCCAATACAAAAATTAAATATTAAGATATATTTGAAATATATTATGCCACAGATTATAATATATACATCATTTTCTATAAATTTCAAAAATGCAAGAATTTGTTCTAGAAATGTAAAGGATTCATGATATTGCCATCGTCAGCGGACGTTATTACATTATATATTAGTATCTAAATTATTACATGGAATAACAATGCTTATGTGCTTTATTCTGTAGGTAGGTAGGTTTCCGTGACGTTTCTACCGTTTCCGATTAAAATCCGCCAGGCTGTCCATTACGCGGCATGATTTATCGTCACGTAAGACCGCTGCCGCTATTAAACGCGTGCACGGTAACGCACAATGCCGCGCTCGTACACGCATGCATTTTGACGCGATCGACAGGCGCATTCCCCGATAAACGGAATATTATCGTTGCGTGAAATAATGCCGACTTTATTCCGCGCTAAGCTGAAGTTTACGATGCTTATCCGCCGCGTCGCCGGTCGCCTCTCGCGCAATTAGTCTTGCAAATTCGATTACGAGCGCGCGCCGGAACAATACGCGCGCGAGGCGTTATCGAGCGGTTATTAGACGAGCCTTTAATCATTTCGCACGCACGCTCCGCCAGCGATTTTAATTTTAAATCGGCCTCGAACACGCACGCCTCCTCGAAATTTTCATAATGACTATCTTGCGCGCGCGCAATTAACGACTTTACCTATCCTATCAAAAATCTACGACGCCGCGAGTTAGCCCCGGGAGCCGGCAGAAATCAGCTGCTTATTATTCAATTACGGTGATCTTAATCGTTGAGCACGAAGATCACATGCCATAACTCAGATGGAATAAATTGCGGTGGCGTTGAAAAATATATTGCACATCATTTTAAAATACAATTCTCGCGCCTGGCAAGCGTTTCTCTTTATACGTATAATCTTTTATTAACGCAAAGTCCATGTTAATAACTCACGTTTGCATTAAGTAATTCTTATAACTTCATGACAGCTTACACGTACGTTAAATCATGTATCAGATAAAAGAATATCGTGAGATGACAAGACCTATTAGTCACTCAATTGTGTAAAAAGAAGTTTTAAAGTGCATATATTATTTATG
This sequence comes from Temnothorax longispinosus, assembly GCF_030848805.1. Classification (NCBI taxonomy): domain Eukaryota; kingdom Metazoa; phylum Arthropoda; class Insecta; order Hymenoptera; family Formicidae; genus Temnothorax; species Temnothorax longispinosus. Next base: position 3,702,306 of record NC_092368.1, on the reverse strand, counting down.
GATTTGACGAACACTTTGGAATGTTCATTTTTTGTTACACCAAATGTAATTCAGATCTGTATCATTCTTAGAGCTTTATTTGTTTGCGTGAAGGGAAAAGCAGTAAATTTAGGGTTCGGCTTTTGATGTTTTCGACCGGTCGGTCCTTCCTTCGCCTTCTCTTGTTCCTTTGCGAAGGACTTCCTGGTCCCGGGTCCAATCGGATCCGCACGCTAACCGCGAGTACGTCGGCGTCGGAATATCCGGGCCCGCCCGGGTCCGCTCCGCCCACCGTGTTCGCAAATTCTCTCTCAATTTTCATCCTGGCCTGGCGCTCTGCAGCTGGACGTAATTGGCTACCTGTCCTTCGATCGGCCGTGCCGATCTGTCCTCGGGCCGCCGTGCCGCGCCGCGCCGGCCGGTCGACGACGGGGCCCGACGTCGGTGCCCTGCGTGCGTTCCCAACAGAAAATTGCTTTCCGCCACGCCGCGGACCTTGGAAACGCGCGAATTTCGCATTGAAGTTTTCGTCGCGTGACGCGCTTTGAAAGTCGAAGCCGCGGCGCTTACAAGTATACTGGGTGTCCCATCATTACTTCTTACGATGCGGGATCGCATTTTTTTTAACGTTCTCTCCGTATTGAACAAACATTGAATAATAACGCCAAAATTGGAATATAAAAAATCATTTTATTTTATATCGTTTGGAAGAAATTTAGTCAAAATTATTAATTGAAATTTTACAGTAGACCATCATGTAACATACACAGATATGTGTTCTATCGAACTAAAGTTAATTTGCGAAAGGATATAATTAGCATATAATTATATTTTACATCTTAAACTTTCGTCAAAGAAGTAAGATGATATTAAACTTTTTCTTTCTACTTCTTTCCCTCTCGTAAAAATATCCGTTGTGAAGACTCGATAGCGGCGAGACACCCTGTAGACCCGGCTTTCTGTGCGCCCATTAGCTGCCAGTAATGACGACGGCACCTTTCCGTACGATTGGCGCGGAGAGGATTCTGAAAATTACTTTGCGAGCGCGGTATGCGACGTACGTCGGCGGTCGGTGTTTAAAGATGAGATCGGGGCTTCTTCCCGCGAGACGCGATGCACCGCAAAAAGGATCATACAAAGGGACATGCGTGATGACGGTAGGACATTGTCGCGAATATATATAACGAGGCGAGTTCGTAACTTTTATCCAACCTTCCGAGACTCGAGACGTATCTCGATTCTGAGTAAAAATGTTTAATGTCCATTTCTACCAACGTAGATTAACTTTAATCTCGGTTTAACTTACTTTCTATCTTTATCTAACTCTTAAAATTAGAAAAAGGTGAAAGGTAAATTAAACCGAGATTAAAGTTAATCTGCGTTGATAGAAATGGACATAAATCTTGATATGTAAAAGGGGATTTAGAAAAATATATTCTCGCCCTCTCCTTCGGCAAAATAAAGAATAAATAATTTGAGGATTTTAAATATGATGTTGCCTTAAAATTTATAAAATTTACAAGTTCGCGCACTTTATCAGTATTAATCGTCTAATATAATTATTTCTTCTCGCACGCATGTCCACACGTGAAACTTCTCTATTACGCACATCGGCCACACTCGAGAGTCTTCTTATAGTTAATCGTCTCGTTCTTCCTAATGACTCGCGAACGCGAAAGATCGCCGGATGTTTCGTTCGCGTACCGCGTATCGTGCCCGACACGACATACGTTCTCGTGCGTGGCGGAGCGTCATCTCTCGGGATGCATCTCCCCCGAGGATTTATTCGCACGCGGCGGGCGATGCGCTCGGCCATCGGGCTCGGGGGCTACCGGGCCGTGCAGAACGTCGAGCATGCGAGGCGAATTTATCACGTGGTGTACCACTCGCTGCGCGCTACACGGCCGACATCGTAAATCGGTCTGGGAAGTGGTCCAAGCGTTTGGCCGAGCCGTGTCAGCGAAATCGTATAACTTCGACGGGTCGGCCGCGTTTGTTGCAAAGCCCGCCCCAGTGGCGTCGAGGTTTCAACGCCACATTGCTGGAAATTTCATCCATCAACGCGATACAACTCCTGTATATCACGTCGATCTAAACGTGACCGTTTAATTTAGTATTGTCTAACATAAAATTGTAAACAACGCTTTTTTGACAGTTTTGCAGTAAGGAGCGATTAGAAAATCTAACATTTTCAGCAAATCAAGACTGCGAAGAATAACGAAATTCTATTCTTTATCTAACACAAGAGATAAACTTTATACTTTGTGCAAAATTTCAGGAAAATATTCAAAGTTGAGGATTAGCAATTTTAGGGAGGAAAAGGGTGGGATTTGATGAAATTTGCAAGTGTAACGCCACGCCATTGCCGACCAGCAGACCTACCGTAAAGCAAAGAGCTCGACAAGAATGTCGGTCGGCAAAACGCGGTAAAGCGCCGATATCAAAGACCAGAAGTCGTTCTGAACTCGCGTCCGGTATAGTTCGTCTCGCGGATCTCAAAGACCCGCGCGACGGAATATCGCCGGCGATCCGCTCATAAAGTGACGACGACGACGACGACGACGACGCGAATCGTCAGGCAGACCGATGACGAGAGGCGAATGCAGACAGAGAGGGGAAAGATGTAGATGAGAACGTAGACGGAGGTGGCGAGATGTTGTCGAGGGAGCGACGATGCTGACGATGGTGGTGGTGCTGGTCGTGGCGGACCAGATGTTTGGCTAATGATGTCAGCGGAATCGTAACTAAAACCGAGGCGGCCCCGGACTTAGCACCGGCTTAGCCTCAGCTTTGAAGGAAAGAGTCTTATTACCGGGGCCTGCACGTGCTGCTCGTGAGCGCGAAACCGTAGGGTAATTGGACCACCCACTCGACACACCAAGAGTGCCACTCTCCGTTCGTCGCTCCCTCGCTGCCTCCTCCCTTCCTTCTCTTCCTTCTTCTTTTTTTTCTCGTCCTCCGTCGCCGAGGACGCGAAAACGGCGGCGAGCTTTCGACGAGCAGATAAACTGGAAGTCGCGCGACGACTTCCAGTCCCGACAGTCGTCGATGCATTCGCTCTCACTTGCAATGCTACACGCGGAAAGAGATGCTAAACGTGTCTCACGGGCTTATTGAGAACAGATTGCTTTACCGCGACACGTGAAGTCATCGCGATTATCGGATAAATGTATAACGGGTGAATGGGGATGATGGCTGCTTCATATATATGTCGATTATAGATTACAGATGTAAATTACGAGACTCGTCCCTTGCCTTAGAAGCTGTTGTTGAAAATAAAAAGATACGACATGTATTTAAATAAAGGGATACATGGAATACCGGATTGGTTTTGAAAGTGTTATCTAATATCTTGAATGTTGAATAGTTTTCAAACTATTCTATTTAATAATATAGATGATGGAATATAAATTATGTTTAAATTTTATTATTTTATTTTTGTATATTTATAAAGACACGCATTCTTTTTTAATCTTTTTATTGCTTCTCTGAAAGACAGGAGCTTTCGCACTTTTACAAAAGTCTATTAATTGATCGAATATCTTTAGCTATATTGATGCAATTAATGTTTCTGCTACACATTACTAACATCGAATATTTTTTAATACCGTACAGTATTAAATTATAATATTGAAATGACGATGCATTGCAATAGTTTTCTTCAAATCGGATTTTTATCGTGGAAATAGGATGCCTCGTTTGCTTCCCCAGTTTTGGGACAGTGCGGATTAATTGGACCACCTACGGGTAACCGAAGTTGCGACAAGCGGCTCCTTTTTCCAAATAAATACACGCGTGTTGTGTCTCATCTCGGATGGCGGGAGGGAGGGTCTCCCGAAAGACCCCAAGCAGTCGAAGCAGCAGGAGCGTGTCGTACGGACGAACCGCGCCGCATCTCGTCCGTGACACTCGACCCGGAAGACAAGACTGATTTATGCCTGCTGGCCTCGCCGGACGGAAATTAGATGGGTTCGTGTCGAGGGATATCACTGCGCTTGTTTGACATTTTTATGCGGTACCACCGATGCTTTCTTTCGTCCGAGCGCCAGTGCGCGTGGGAAGGCGTTAATTAACGGCATCGTCTAATCATCCAATTACCAACTCGATTTTCAGCCTGACTATTACCTTTGGCATCCGCAAATTTATTAAGAAAGATTATATATGCGTATCTTTATAACACTAACCGAAAATGTTAATTCTTTAAAGATGTATGTCATAAATTTACTTTAATTTTCTATAATAATTTCGTAATTTTCTGTAATTATCTTTCGACATGTTTGCGACAGCCTTAATTATCTTAACAGTGCTGATTTATTTTGAGTAGATCCGCATAAAAATATTGCTAAAATGGATATTTTAATTGATAAATCCATGATATATTTTGTATTTTTGGATTTATGTATATTCCACAATTGAGACGTACGCAGTTTTTCAAGATTTTTCTTTTTTAAATTAGTAATAACTACTACTAATAATTAGGTTAATAACTAAGATACACGACGTGTACCCTCTCATTATGAGGATACACGTCGTAATAAAACAACAAAAATTGTTCGAGTTTGTAGAACGTAATTGTCTTATTGTTATTTACTAATGTATCTTTCATGGTCACGAGCGTCGTGTAACGTAAGAAAGCTGCCGCATTTCGCGCTTAAACGCGGAAAATTTTGTCGGTTCAACACAACATTTTATGTTTGGAAACTTCGCAACAGTTCGGACGCAGGTATCCCCCCGGGAATCAGGCAACGAAATCTGTCCTCAAAGGTTTTGCCGAAATGGGAGCATGCAAGGCGAAGGCTGTCTGTTAGATGGTTCATGTTGGAGACCTCGGAAACGAGGCCACCTGTATATATCCGTCCCATCCGTCGTGGGTGGGCCTGTAGGTAACGCGAAACACCAAACTTGGGGTGCGGATCTGACTTAGGGTAGATGTTCGTAGGGGTGGGACACACGAGCGGGAGAGGAAATGCAGCCTAACCACTTAAGAGGCTACTACAAACGTGACGATATGTAGACTAACACGTAGACAAACTTTCTCGGATTTCTTCCTGTCGACCACCGTGATGGTTTCTTAAGTGTCGAGCGCGAACAAAGCGTTCTTTGCCCTCGCAGTGAGAGGTAGGTCTTGCCTGCTAACGTAGCAATACACGGCATAGACTATGAGAATAAAATAGACCCATTATACAGAAAATGGAAAGAAAAAAGGAGAAGATCATTTACTATTTACTAGGAGCGAAAAATCATTTATTTTGTGAACAAGCGTTTAAGAAGGGGATCACTTTCATGACTACAAATCTATGATTTTACGAAGAAAATGAATGAAAAGCTTTCTTCTTAACAATGCCTTTTGTGTATTAGAATAACATTTTGTTAAAATGCATACAGCCTATACATATACACAGATACATTTATTAAATTCATTACGTCTCATAATTTTTCTCATGTCACTCTCGAACACTGGGAGATTTCCAGCAAGCGACACAAGTCGACACAAACGTCGTTCTATCTTCCTTTTTTGGCAATGAGTAACAAAGACAAAATGACACTTGTGTCGACTTGTGTCGCTTGCTGGAAAGCTCCCACTATCAGCTCTTTTCATCGCTGACAAATTGAAAAACTGTCCAATTCTATTGTGCTAAGGAGATACTTTATCGAAGGGTTATTAACTGTCGTATATACGATATTCGATATCGAGCAATATCGCGGTTGCTTATCTCACCCCAGTCAAAAGTAATATCCGATCTCTCGATTCGAACGGTGAATCAGCCAACGATGCTACTATTTGCCAGAAAAATCTCGGAACCGGTGCATCCCGATCCCCGGCTCGCACCCGTAACGCCCGCGAGGATTCCCGTGCATCAGCGACATTCCCCTATCTCTTCTCCGATCCCCCTGATTCCCCTACTTCCTCCTCTCGCCTCATATAGGTACGTCGCTTCGCCGCCTTCTTCTAATTTTACGAGCCGTTGACTCCCGATCGATGGAACGAACCGTTTCGAAACAGCCGGCCGTTTTCCGCCACGCGCCGTTGGCTGGCCGTCCGGTGACATAATTTTCCCAGAGCGAAACCGAGCTGTCGCGCGCGCCGGGGAATAAGATCGGGGAATTTGCGAGAGATCGTCGATGTTAGTGCAAGTCTGGGGGCGACTCCGGATCTCTCCGATCTCGCCAATCTCCTGTCCGCCATGTACTAACCGACGGCCGTTTTTCCGCCTGTTACAGATCACGAAGCTCAAGATCGACAGTAATCCGTTCGCCAAGGGGTTTCGGGACTCCTCTCGTCTCACGGACTTCGAAAGGTAAACTTCTCCTTGCTAACATTAGATAGCGGTAAATTTGATGAAATCTGCGATGATAAAATGATTTGCAACGACATAAATCATATTGATCTTGCTTGAAACAGATTCTATATTAATGTACGAAAAGAGATTTATCTTTTTCTTTTTTGAGTTAAGTTTATTTACTAGCCTGTGAAATTGCAATTAGCTACCGGACTTAAAGGAGATCATTAATCTTAATGGCATCTAAGACCTATGTCAAAAGAAGATAAATTAAACAAAAAACCTGGAATGGACAATCCATTTGTGAATTTTGCTTGTAACGGCTGACAAAGTTCTGAGCTCAATGTCCTTCCGGAGAATCGTGCGGCTAGACGACGGTATGCATAATGGAGCAGCTTCCCTTTCAGGGAGACCATGGAGTCAATGCTGGCGGAACAGCAATCGCTGAGGTTTCCGCATCGGCTGCCCTTTGAGGTGGAGCAGCTCCAAGCGGGCGCCGTGAGCAATCTCAGCCTCGAAGAGAAAGCTTTGTGGGCCGCGCGTTCTCAAATGCTGCTGAGGGCGGCGGCGGCCGTGGCTGCCAGTCCTTACGCCCAGTTGGTCAACCCCGCTCTGGTCGCCTATCCGGGCGCCTCGGCCGCGGGCACTAGCCATCAGCAGCAACAGCATCAGCAGCAGCAGCAGCAGCAGCAACAGCAACTGGGCCACTTCTGGTGGGCCTCGTCGCTCGGATCCACTATCTTTGCAGCGGCGCATCACCAACAGCAGCTGGTCGCGTCCAGCTCCCAGCAGAACCCGTCGGGCCCGGCGGCCCCCCGGCCGCTCTACCCGTCGCCTCTTGCCCTGGGCCATCACCGATTCTCGCCCTATCACACGGCGACCGTCCCCAAGTCCTCGACGCCGGCTGCGCCGTCGCCGTCGCCGTCCAGAAGGGCGACGCCGTCGCCCACGGATAGTCTCAGCAGGGAGGCCCAAGACCTCTCGCCCTCGTAGTCCCTTGTGGCTTCATTAGGGAAACAATGGTTCACGATTTTTTCGTGAAGGAACTCTAGAAGGAGTTTGAGATATTTTACTAAGACTGCGCGATGAAAGCTGGTTTTTTCTCATTCAGAAATAGGAGATTCCGCGTAATTGGATCGCGAATTGCGTTGTGACTTTTTTATAGAGGAATCTAATTCCTCTCCATGTGATGAAAGTCTCCTTTTCTCGACTTAGACCGAAGCGTAGCGATTAATTCGCCTTGCAATAATTCGTCTTCTTTCACGGAGAACTGACGAAGATTTGTGCGCGCGGTGAAAGTCGATTTCCATCGTATTATCTTTACTTCAAGTAATTCTTATTTTTTTAGATTTCCAGAATTATTAGCAGTTATAGAATGTTCTCATTAGAAGTGCAATATCTATCGTAATTATTATCTATATTTTCTTGTCTTTATTATATTATTAAGGAGCCGGTCTCCATTCCATTAGAATACAAGATGAACGAGCATTCTCACATTCGTATTATGGATGCGTAACAAAGCAAATCGTTACGAAATGTTTGCGCGAACGGGGATCGATTTTCGTCGCGCGGCGCGGCGCGGCGTCGCACGGCGTCGAAAGGCGTCAGGAGGAGGTCGCCGCGTGTCCGCGGTTTCGATGAAACGTACAGAATCCGGCGTGAATAGCAACGATAATTGTGCGGTGTCAAAGGTTCCCGAGTTGGCCACGGCGATTTGTCGCTCTCCGTCTTTCTATCGCGCTGCGAAGACGAAGCAGAGGAAAGAAAACGTAAAGCTCACGTTCTCCGAGAGTCTGAATGCTCTCTCGGCTGAACTTTCGACCTTTGGCGGGCATGGTGGCAGGCGCAGGGGACCCGAGCCGTCTCACGTGACTCGGCGATTCCGTTGTCTCCCGACTGAACCCTGGGATCGAGAGGAGCACACGTATCTTTACCTTGATCAGCGATTGGAAGCGATAGGGCCGCCGTGATCCTGGTAGTCAGGATGCACCTAGGGACGCACTTTGAAATCGATAAGAATAAAGGAATTGTCGTCGCGCAAAAATTTGTTGCACTTTCAGAAGATGCTGGCAATAAGAGATTTTCAAGCTTAATTTTCATTCATTCTGTATGTTTTATTCTAATACATGTATCTTGCAGCACCGTAGGTTGATCACCAAGACTGCTTTCAGTGAAGGAACTGCGATGATACGCCAAATCGGATAGCATGATTTCTCAAGCGGAAATATTTTCGTTATGCACCCCATATATTTCCATGTTTCGTTTGTTCATTTTGTAGTCGCGTATTTTTGTACGCAAGAAACACGGTTACGTCATTTCGAGGTCGAACTGCCGCAAAGATGATCTTCGGTGGATCGCACGCGCGAAGAATACAAACGGATTGTAAATATGTAACCATGCTGGTTCTAAAGGCGGCATAATTGCCGTACATAATACACGTATATGCATCTTTAAGGGCAACTAAGCTGTACGGCGACTAAAGTCTACTTGTATATAGGTATACATATATCTACTTGCGATATAAGATAATTACGCCTCTATCTCTTGTAATATAAGCTGTATATTTCGTATCACGAGCTATTGTTATCGTTATTTATGTTTCGATTCCATACTTCGACGCGGAGTGGGAGCGAAGTGAGCGCGCTGGACGAGATGCGTTTCGACTGAAAGTACCTATACGAACCTTCGATAAGTCGTTCAAGGAAGACCGAGAACTTCGACATCCGATTCACGTTTAAGTTGAGCGTAAATGAGAGGTTGAAGAATTAGGATCATTAAGGATCTCCGAGCGACACTTCGCGCGTTCTCCGCGAACACCTAAAGGATTATTATCGCCGCGGCGATTAGTGTTAGTGTAGAGCGTTATATTGTTAATGCTTGTGTTGTGAGGAACGCATACACCTATTGCTGTGCAAGCTGCTCCCTTGTAAATAAACCCTAATAAACTTCTTGTACCGAATATCGCGCGTCGCCGAAATTCTCCCCCCCCCCCCGAATATTCTCCCTTTGATTATCCATGCATTTCTTTCACATTCCACTCGTTCCCAAAATTGTCCCGTTTAAATTACAAGAACTTTTAAAAAGATAAACAGAGACTTAATTTTTCATTACCCGAATTCGTAAGAATTTAATGCAGGATAATCCATGCGGGAGGTACTGAAGTATACATCATATCATTATCATATAATTAACTCATAAATAACACAAACATTTCCTTCTCTCTCTTGTAGATTATTTATCGTCGCGCCGCAGATATTATCCTACGGACAAATCGCTCGAGTATCTACTCTCTCATCCTTGGCGTGGGTAAATCTGATGTGATCGAGGTAAGGAACTATTATTCGCAGTGATTCTGCTCGAGCTGGCGTGTACACGCTTAGGCAAATGTTGTCGGTTCTGTACGGTTAACCGGCTACAGGATGCCCCGTTTAAAGGCATCATCACGCGATCCTCAAGCCGACCGTGCGATTAGGGGATGAAGGAGTCACCATTTGCTGGAAATGCAAACCGGCGAGACCGACTGATCGCCGACACGGTCACGAGACCGTTCTCGTGTCGTTATTTTCGCCAGGTATTTTCGTCAGCACACGTGACACGCGTTTATTATGATAAAGAATTATTTATATTTTGATAACATATATTTTAGTATATTTTATTGATATGTTTTAAGTTGCTGAAATATTTATGGATCTTGAAAGCAAACACATTGAAATTCATATTTTACAGCATCGTATATAATACTTGATCCTATAAATATTGCATTTAAAGTTCTCTCGTGTATCAAGGGTAGTAACACACATCGTTGAGAGCATTTTCTTTAGCAAATTTCTACAAACTGGTTTTGATCTTGCTGTATTCTTTATAATCATTAACACATATTTATTTTATCTTCCGTTAAGATCGCGAACATGTATGAAAGCCGTAACTTTCATTGCAACCGCAATTGAAAAATAATTAATTAGCATACTAAACTGGGATTAAATTTATCATTCGCCAAGATATTCGCTTTATTAATTCGTCGGGCGATCATCGTGTCGAGAAGTGGACAGAATGAATACATTTTCGTCGTTATGGCCGTATCAGGCGGGCATTAGGCATGAATAGACATGCGGCCGGTCGGCCTGCCGATCCATCCTTCGGTCGTAAATCACGCGTCGCGTTCGGCACGAAAGGGCGACGGGATCCGGTATTAGTGGCGGCGCGCCGAGAGGAGTGACACGGTGAGAGCGTTACGACGAAAAAGGGAAAAAGCGGGCGCAACGTCTCGTCGTCGTAAACATCGAGGATGTCCGGTCGCTTGATTAGGGCCCCCCTCCCATCGCGTCGCCGTAAAGCACGCGATTGCGATTGCGCCTTCGGTAAAAAGACCGGGCACGACGGCGCATGAATCGCCTCTGCTTTATTAAAGAGGAACACATTTTGCCGCGCGAGAGCGACTTCTGATGGGAATATAATTTACGAAAAATTTGTCACGGACACCAGACGTCTAAAGTCTTAATCGTTCGGATATTCTCCACGCGTATTTTGGATTTTTTTTTACTCTAAAACTTGGGCGCTGTTTAACATGCTATATTATTATATTAAATTATATATTATATATTAATTTATTATTTATAGTAAATGCTTATCCATGGGCAAATTATTTTGAGCAAATTTTTGCATTATCAATCTTTGAGTTTGACGTGTAAAGTACTATGCAGAGGTCTCAATAATTTTTCGTTGTATTATTTCTCTTAGATGATTCTTTCCGAGTTCGCGCTCGAGAAAAATATTTGGGCGTTTCGTTTTCTTCTAGCGCCGCGGATTCTGTGTGTTTGTACAACCGTGTAATTTCGCGCAAGAACGGCGCATTATCGCGGACAGAAGGTGAATTGAACCACCGGGTCTAAAACGATCTTTTGCAGGACACACCGCGAGAATCGTCGCCAAGGTGTCGGCGAGCTGGCGGTGGCGTTTTAATGTGAAATAAAGGCATTATAAACCCATTAGCCGGTGGGCGAGCCCGGGTCTCGACTTGCGTGCGAATGTGCGCCCATCGCCGCCGCTCTTTATTTGAATACACAAAACATTAACGGCCTTGCTCGTCTCGCCGTCGCGTCTTCGTCCTGCGCCCGTCAGTTCAGTATATCCTTGGCGCCGATCCCCGCTCGCATCTTTCCGTGACGTACTTTTTCTCAAACATTTAACTCATTTCTCCCGGCAAATTTCTTAATTTAACCATCTTGCAATTTATGTGCGATTTTTCTTGAACGGAAATGTTAACATGACGGACGTATCGTTGTGGGTAGTTTAAAAAGATTCGATTTTCTGAAAACCCCCTCTCGCTTTCCGAACCTGCCAGTTTGATTATTGTGATCTTCCTTTACGCAACGCGTATTTTGCAAACTTTTATAGCTTACGGTACTCGTTAAAGTAATACACCCCTTCAACTGTGACGTACAACGCACAGCTTCGTTTCTACTTTTTCGTATTTGCTGCATTTCTCCTCGCCTCGAGACGCACCCAGTCTTACTTCGTACCTTATTATGTTAATTTCTACTTTACAATCTAATTCCCTATATATAGAATACCCGGAGGGGGATTCGTATTCTAAGATATATAATAAACTTTTCTCTTCCTTTTTTTCTCTCTCCTCTTATAAGGCCGATTTCATTCGTTTCTTTTCCCTCCTCATCTTTCTCTCTTTCTTTCTTTGTCTCCTCTCACCCCCTCTTCAGAGAGATACTGCGTCAGTCTTAATAACAACTTGCTTAACCGACTCACGCACCGCTCATCCAGCGTGTCTGTTAAATCGTTAATTATCCCCGCGAGAAGGTGAAGCCGGAGAAAGAGCGACTGGAGAGAGGAAAGAGATCGGAAAAAGAGATGGATCTGAAGAGAACGAACGCGGAGAGAGCCAATTTGCGAAAACCAACGGCAAGCAGGGGGACCAGGACGACGAAGTCACCTCGTCGTACCCTTTTTTTTCTTGTTCTCCTTCTTTCCCCTCGCTCTGCATGTCTCTGAAACATCATGATGAAACGCCCACTTCCTGGCCGATTCACGGCTACTTTATTCCGCGTTTGAGAGCGAAAGGGGCACAAAAATGCAAGCCGACGGAGGAAAAGTGAAAAGAAGAAAGAACGGAGGGGAGAGAGAAAGAGGGGGAGTCGATTTGCCTAATTTGCTCGGTAATGTCCCGCCGAGAATTAACGAGCTTTGAAGAGAGACAACAGAATATGAGGAGTGGAGGAGGGATGAGGGGATAAGGAGAGAAGGAGGGGTGCTGCATCTAGCACCGGCATTAATTACGTCGCCACAGGTGCCAACAACCTGATTATATCAGGTCTCGATCGAATCTCGATCGCCGGTTCCGATTACGTTGGCATCTTAAACGCAAGCGGGGTACTAACCCCCTTTCGCCAGTATCTCAAGCTCGCCGAGGTTTGTGACTTTGCGTAACTTTCGTCAACTCCCTCGAATCATATGTTAACAGAAAGTATATTAAACTTGATGCGTTAAATTAACGAGAAAAATGGAAAAAATGTTTGTTTATTGAAAATTGATATTGCTAGGATTAATTAGTATCATACGTATATTTGTATTAAGACTTTCCGTTTTGATTATGGAAAATTTAACTTTAAATCTATTCTAGAATATCACAGTGTGGTATTCTATTATTACATATTACTACAAAATTGTTTTTCGACATTAGGATTGATGTACATTTGTATTTCTCCGCACTTTGAAACAGGGCCGTGCGAAGAGGGAAGGGCGAAAGGGGCCCAGGCCCCGAGTGCCGGCGTCAAGGGAGCGCCAAATGCCACTCTGTCTATTGTTCGATTGCGGAAGGGGGACGCCAAATTTATGTATGTCCAGTAGGCCTATTTCTGTAACTCTAAACAACAGTTTTGTTGTTATAATGTCGTTGCGTAACTTTTTTATCATATATAATATATGCACAACGCAAATATAACAATAACGAAACTGTTGTTAAAGCCTCTTGCACAATAGGCGATAGCGATAGCGATAGCGACAGCGACAAAGTTACCGACAAAGCTATAGCTATAGCTATAGCTATAGAAGAATGGGCCCCTGCCCTCTTACACAGTTTCCTTTTCTCTAACTCAGTTTTCAAATAATTAATTACGATTTTCGTCCATAGAAAACACGTTTTAGAAAGTGTGAAAATAGCACCTTTTAAATAGCAACATGAAATATTATAGAAACGGAGAAAGTAAAGGTTATTGGAATATGTATGAAAGAAAAACATTTCTCTGAATTCGATGTGAGGAATGCTTTTAGAGAGAAGAGAAAGCAATAGAAAAAATAATCGGTCCGAAATAAAAATGGCCGTCCGGCGATATCACTGGTATCGATTGAATGCTGCACGTACGTACGTGTGCATGCGTGTGCACAGCCGTCGCTACCGCCGTTTCGGAGTCCGTGTAGGTGCGAGCCAGGGCACCGTTTCCCGGATGCGCGCGGGGGATGACGGCACTCGGCGAGATGGCACCCAGTCGGCTGGTTATTAACCAATGCGCGTCGTCCGCGCGCGTCCGCTTAAGCATGTATTAATTGATCGAATTAATTTGCCGACGCACGGGGCGCCATGAGGCTCCGCGGGGAGTCCCCGGGATTCGGGAGCGAGACACCTGTCGTCGACGGGAAATAATCTCGTCGTGTGGTATTGATTTTCGTTGACGATCACGCGAAAGTTTGGACGCTATCGAACGCGCCGAAAAATCGACGAACGATTGGAAAGCGTCCTGAAAAGTTACGCGTTTTAATCGGCGATTTTCACATCAGCTACGGCACGCGATAGCGAGAGTAAATTAAGAGTGATAACGTTATCGCTTTTACTCGAGTGCCACTCATGCGAGAACGACAGAAATTTACTGCCTCATAACAAATTATTCTAAATTAGCAAATAGCGTTACGGACGCATGGACGATTGGTTAACTGCTCGGTGCGTTCCAACGTAATTTGCAAATGTAATTTTGCCCAAGACCGCGCGCATTATGCGAATTTAATAAGTTACTAAACGTAAATGGAGCAAGTTGTTAAAGCGATAGCTGGCTGTTGCGCTATAATTCATTTGTCGCGTTATTGCCGCAGTTGACTTTTAGTATCTCATTACTTTCCACATTTTTGTATACGTGCGACAGATAATGGCCGCACGCTCGTTACAGTCTTAAATAATATTAAGAAACTCATAGATCGCCGGTTAATTAAAGTTTAAGCTGTTCGCGACGTTAAATGATCCATCATTGAAATACGCATCGGCAGCTTCACCCACACCCCGCGCGATAAAGAGGCACATTATTAGATTTCCTCCCTGGAAGTGGACGAATCGCGACCGGCTCTTTTTAATGACGCTCTCTTTAGCGGTCGAGAAAGAGCGAGAGAGAGCCTGGTCCTCGTTAGAGCGGGCTTACGCGACACCCGAGCTAGGTAAGTTAACAGGCGAGTCTGTGGATAGAATGGGTGCCACCCGACTACCGAACGGTTGGAGAAGAAGACGGAGAGAGAGAAAGAGGGAGAGAGGGGGAGAGAGAGAGAGAGAGAGAGAGAGAGAGAGAGAGAGAGAGAGAGAGGTCCTCGAAGGGCGAAACCCGAGCCGACCTCAGCGGAGGGAGCTCGCACTCTTTCCTCTCCCCCTTTTCCATCTCCGCCAGATAGAGGCACCTCTATTCGTTCATTCATTCATTCATTCGTTCGTTCGCTCGTTCTCGAGCGTGCGCTCACATGCACGGACCTACCGCGCGTCGCCAGTAATCTCGATTTACAGCTGGAAGGAAAATCGATCGCACTCGACATCCAATCGGCTGTATCGGAATCGGATTCCGATTCTGGTTGCCCGACCGGTCGCGTTTTCTTTTTTTTTCTTTCCTCTCGAAACTGCCTTTTTCGTTTTCTCTTTTTTGGCAAAATTCAGTTTCAAAACGATTTCCGTTGCTCCTCCTATAAATAACTGCGTTAATCGATTGGGTTAAAGACGTGAAAAATATTACTTCGTGTTATCGCATATTGATATATTTTGCTATAATCTCGCATATTTTTTTTTTATAATCCTGCACAATTTCTATAAAAACGTATATGAACAAGTTAGTTCTTAAAAGTACTGTTCCAATAATTTTCCTACTTTTAGTTCCAAATTTTACATAATATAATGAAATCTCGTTTTTTAATATTTTAAATTTGTCGTTTTCTCATGCATTCTTTTCCGAAGGAAATTGTACGGCTTGTTTCCCGATCTAAAAGCGTACGCGGCATTTTTTCGGTGCACCGCTCGAGCGAGCGGCGCAGTCGTTAAAATTCGGTCGGCACGGTGAATGATTTACATCTGTTTGACACGCGGAAAGTTTGCGACGGCGGCGGAGACCAAATAAGCGCTCGGAAATCCGCGACGGATTCGACGCTTCGGCTCCTGAAAAATTCAAACAGCCCCGCCGCGGCGGATTTCACGTCGGATAGCGAGCGCCATTAGGGTCGTAAACGTCGATAAGCGGAACGCACGATAAATTAAGGACAATGGATCTGCGGATAAATAATAAATCTTAACCGCGCGCGCGCGCGCGCGATTAAGCGGACCGCTTTTAGCCGGGGCGATTGCGGCGGCGGGCGCGGAAAACGCGAGCGGTTACCCGCGTTGAATCTAACGCTTTCACGGGTGATTCGATTCGTATCCTGCGGGCCGGCTACCTGCTGAGAGTATCTTGTAGTATGTCCTTATGAATAGAACGTAATCCGAGTGTCGTGATGATCGATCATACTCTTGACTTGAAAAGAAAGTTAGCTGGTAGAGTCTATCGTTATCCGTTTCGACGCTGCCACCCAAGTGGTCCTACAAATGTTTGTGAACGTCGCGCGATCTTTTTATCAAATTCCAGAAATTTCAATATCTTTGGGCAACGCGTAGAATAAGTAGTTAGTTACAACGTAGAAGTAGCTTGCATGGTTCAAGAATAGGGAGATGGCGATTTCGAGGTCGCTTATTAGAAAATTATGGTATGACATTGGTGCAAAATTATCATCTAAAATAATATTACTTACAGATATAGGTGTAGAAAATTTGAGAACGACAATCTGAATTTTATTACAAATTATAAAATTGTATCATGATTTCAATTACAGCACAGTACTAATTTCTCTAATGATGATTGAATTAAGCGGGATACATTTTTCGTTAATTTTATTTTCTGTAGAACTTAGGAACTGCAAAAGTTTGACTGCAACAGTTAGTCGAGCAATTCCGACTGGCAAGTCTTTGTAGCGAAGTCAAAAATGGTTGTAAGGCTCTTCTAGGTAATCCCCGAGCTTGACAATAGATTGGCGTGGCTGTGAAAATATTTGGAGTCCTGCGACAGATTTCTGAATTGTGATTCGACCGGTGCGACGTTTCCCGCCCTTTTCAAAAAGATTACGAGACGACGGCAAAAGACCAAGAATAAACGACGAAGAATAAACCAAGTCCTTATGGTCCTTGATTCACCGCGTAATCCTCTGTTCGAGGTTGTCACCGGTCGGAATCATGATCGATCGAGCTCGGGGATTTCTCTTGGTTTCTAAGGATACCACCTCGTCGATCATGAGCGATCACTCGAAGTTGAACTCGCCTGTCAGAGTTAACCAACCTTTGCTTTGCGTATTCGCACAATAATTGAACGAACGAACAATGAGATTCCATCAAAATAAATAGGAAAGTTTAAAAATCATCCAGAAATATAGAAAAATACGCTTTGTTCATAACTCAATTTTAATGAGACACGCAAGAAAACAGAATATAGTCCTGATTTTTTATTCTTCTTAATATCTTAGCATATTGATGTACCTTAATTAATGGATCATTATATTATTATTATATAATTTTATATTACTTATTGGAATTAATGAAAACATTGAGAAACTAGAGGACTCGGCGGTTTACAAACTCGCGAAGGTGAGGATTACAGTGTCAGTTGCTAAGTG
The DNA here is from genome assembly GCF_030848805.1 of Temnothorax longispinosus. NCBI lineage: Eukaryota > Metazoa > Arthropoda > Insecta > Hymenoptera > Formicidae > Temnothorax > Temnothorax longispinosus. Next base: position 3,685,096 of record NC_092368.1, on the reverse strand, counting down.
TCGATCAAGCGGATTAGGGAAAAATTGTCGATTCGACCGCGTCTAGGGGATAACCGGCACCTTGTCCAAATATTTAGAATCACCTCGCGGCCGGGTGACACCGGAGGAAAAACGCGCGGCTAACCCGTGACGAAACGCACGACTGCAGGTGGCCCACAGATGCCGGGGGATTATGGGGTTTACTCCCTAGCGGGATATTGATCCCATTGTGCCGCGGCTATGAAGCGAGCGATTCTCGTCGAGTCTCTCGTTGCTCTCGGTTTCCTCCGGAGATGAGCCTGAAGACGGGAGGAACGTGTTCACTCTCATCTCCATGACGGATCTCGTATAATTCATGAAGAATAGTGTTCTTACGCGTTTTGTTTTCTTTTTTTTTTTTTTTATAAATCAGTTGTTTGGGACATTAGTGACATTACGGTTCATCTTTATTACAAATCACGTCGTAAATTGCCATTTATTTATCTTAATTTTTATCTTTATATTTTAATTCGCGTCGTGTAACGACAAGCACGCGCAACGCAAAATGTATACTCCCCGGGTACGAAACGTACATTTCATATTATACAAAAAATTCTGAAAGTAATGTAACGAATGGAACATTACGAGCTCGGAAAGTTATGTAACGAGCGCGACGCTAAATCCACATCGCCATTACACAGGATACGCAATACTTTATTTATTCGGTAGAAAAACATGATATTTTATTTACGCATCCACGTCCGATCCCATCTTTTATTCCCGACGTTCTAAAGTTACTCGCTCGAAAAGACTGATCCGCCATAGCTTTGTCGTTATTTATCAACAATTTTCTGCGACGGACTTAAATTAGACCAAGGAGATCTCGAAAGGGATATCCGTTAATGCGATTATTTTGTAACAATCGACAATCTTCAAGGATCCTCGCTAATTTATTTACATAGGCAATCCATGCAGATTGCACGATTACTATTTGCAATGCCGCGCGTTCGTTGTTTAACAATACAATAGGGGCCACTCGAGAGATTCCCAAGAGCGGCGATCGCGTGAGCTTGATTCGCTCGTAAATCGAAGCCGAGGAGATCCGTGATCGAGGTAACCGCTCCGCGATTTCGATCTCGACGCTCGAGCGATTTCGATGGTGGCGAATCAAGCGTCGGCAGGAAGGAAGCTGCCAATTTGCACCGCGCACGCCACGTCAGGACACGGATAACGGGGATGTCCTTCGGCTCCTCCTACTTCACGCTCCTTCGAGCAACGATGATTGGCCTGAGCGCGCAGGCTCCCCTCGCAGGTAAGAATTGCAACTGCACTCGTCGATGCGAATCCAAAGTCGGCCGATTCTCTGAATTTCCGCACGCTATACACGGATAAACCGCGAGAAGAAGAAGTATGTTGCCAGTCTCAATATTATATACGTCTCAATATTATAAACTCAAATATGGATCAGCTATAATTATTATATTATTAATCTTAATTTTCTCTAATTTTGGTTTTTATTTAAGATAAGACTAGATACTTAAAATTTTATTTTTATTCAGTTACGAAAATTTTTAAATTAATTCTTGTTTGTTAATCTTATTATTTATTTTATATTTAATGCATTTGGCTTGTGTAAATAACATATTTTGACTAGCGAAAACGCGGAATGTAGCTCTCGAATTTTTATCTAGCCGGACGCGAAACAGACGAATTTATATCTGCAAACAACATCCGCGTAAGGTCATTCCGATATGCAGATTGATTTCGAAGAGTAACGCGAGAGTAGTAGAGATAAAGCGTGATCGTTCGATTATATTTGTGAAGCATACCGGTCCTATTAGGGGTTGTCGGTGCGCCTTTTGGAAAATAAGCTGTCACATATCGTCACTAAACGCGAGGGGAGCGGATAGGATAGAAATAAAGGGGAATAGTGTATTAGGTTCTAGTTATTCCCCATATCGAAGTGTATCTTCCCCACGATATCCTTCGTATTACTGCGGCCGTCGTGTGCATTTAGGGGAAGTAACACATATATGTATATTTAAAGCGTCGCTCATTTTTCATTGTCTCGTTTCATGTGCGCTCATATATTATGTTTCGCCTCCATTTTTGTGACTATTGATTCTTTTTTATATATAGCCACCGCTTTCCTATCTTATATAGTTACATTCGATCACAATAACGTATTTGAGTGTACACTGTTTGCATATTTGTGTACAGCTTCGAATTCTTGTAATTCTCTCCCTCTTTTTTCTCTCTCTAATATCTATCTAATCCTATTGTATGCCGATGCCCTTAAATATGTCAGAATCTAAATACAGATCGATCCTTTCCCTTGTGATACACACAATTTCGATTATATAAATTTAGTTAAAAATTCCGCGTATTATTGTACTTAATACTGTCCTAAGACAAATAGGTTTATAGTTGCGGCTGGTACAACGTCCTATTAATTAGACGAATTATAGAATCGCGTACTTATCGGGATTGTGCAAGGATCGGAAAGAAAATCGCGGCCCTTCGCGGAAGAGCGACGTCCAACCGCGGCGGACTTTCCGTCCGTTACACTTGGAAGGGCGCAAACTATATCAGGAAACGCGGCAATTGTCCTGTCGTGAGGAGAAGAGCTGTTCGGCCAAGGCGCGCAACACTCGACACGCAACTAACAGGAACCCGATAATTCGTGCGATCCGCCACGATCGGCTCGTGAAATCACCTGGAATCACTTTCGCGCGAGCCTCTCCTTGCGAATTCAGCCCGTCAAACGAAAACGACGTTAACCGTCAATCCCCCGATTGCTTTATATAAAGATATATCTTTATATAAATATATATATCGCAGAATTTTCAAGATTATCGAAACAATTTTCATATTTGCGCGCACGGACACAAGTGTTACCTAATTTCTAATGTCTGTCAACGAATGTCTGTTTATATCCGATAAATTATTGAGATCTTTATTTCGTCATTCTGAAATTACGAATCGAACGGTTCGTAGTCCTCTACCTTTTTGGAGAGATCTGAGAAGATTTTTTTCTTTTTATATCTGCAGTATATATCTGAAGTTCTCGGACACATCCAACCTTTCCGCGAAGTTGAATATAGCCTTCCATCCGCCGTGCTTGAAAATACTTATGAAGAAACCGCCTTAATTCCTAACAACTGGAGCGTGGATGCTCGCTGATTGTTTGTCGCGGGCGACACACGCGATGCGGAATCCTGTTATCCGGCCGGCTGATTTTCAGCCAGGGCGAGAGAAGCATCCTTGCTCCTCGCTCGCTCTCGCGTCTCAGCAGCTATACACACGGAGTTTAATTAAGCGTTGTACCTGAAGTGAAATGCACGGAGAAACAACAACGGCGGTTATCTAAAGCCCAGCACGTAAATTACAGGTAAAGGCACAAGACGTTTCAAGAGAGAGAGAGAGAGAGAGAAAGAGATTCTAGTTCACGCTCACTGCCAGTAATTAACTCGGAGGGACGCTACACAGTTCCTTCCGCCAAACGTGTCCGTTTGCTCATCCTTTTACTACAGGATTGTTTAACTGACGCCGCCCGCCCATGTTTCACCATATCGACCGCACCTTTGCGTTGCTATTACGTTTTTTCATCTCGCCAATTTTTCACGTTTAGAGCCTCGAAATCATCGAAATCTTGGATTTGGGAATCTTAAAAGGCATCGAAAAGTCGAAAAGTATTAGAACTTAAAAATTTTCAAGTTTAAAATAATTATAAATGACACGCTTGCAATCTTTACAACGACATACCGGGCACTAAGTCAGCAAAAAAATGGAGTGAATAATCAAGAGTACAAGTAATTATATAAAGTGTGCGGAGCACGCTTCAGATATGGCCTTTCCTGCATGAGAGTAAGACTGCTTTTATTAAAGAATTATGCCACAACTGACTGTCAGCTGTCTCTCTGCGGCACATATACGCTTCTGTTGAGCGCGTTGCCAGCAGAGTGACAATCCAGTATCGTCGAAGGAGAAATTATCGTCGAACAGGTGCGCGAAAACGCAAAAAATGAAGCGTGCAAGTGCGGTTCCGCGGAACCGGGGGCCTAACATCATTCGGTCGACACGCGAAACCAACTTAAATACAGATGTATTCAGTTCCTTTCGGGTTGTGTCAACCGTAATTTTGCGTCCATCCTTTTGCAAAGATTACATCCAATTAGTAAGGGTACAGGTACTTTTATTTCTCGGTATCAAAGACATATATTAACATCGCACAATGTTGTTTTCAGAAATATCGAAAAGGACATTCTACAAAGTAAATTAACGATGCGAATATCTAATATATCCGATTGCGGCCATTTTTTTAAATTAAATTTGATCGGGTGTTGTCCTTTTCAATATTCCTTGATTTTCAACATTGAATATCTTCGCAATTAGATTAGGAATAAAAATTATGTTGAAGTTCGCTCGAAATTAAACACGAGCACATTTAGATAAGTACATCGTTAAGATACGTTCTCATTGCGCGCGCACACGCGTTTACGGACGAGTCCTGCGGCTGTGTATCGTCGATTGAGTGTATACGTAACCGTTGTTCCGCTATCGAAGAGAATCAACGCGCATCACGCAACACTAATTTGTCTTCGATTGCCCGGCCACGCCGGACCTCGTGGCGTGGGAGAGATTCTGTTTGTCCCTCGCTCCCACCCCCACGTCCCATTGCCATCTCCGGAAAGAGCGAGCATTTTTACGGATTATCTCGTAACCGGTTTTTCCGAGTTGAACGTTGAAGTTCTTGCGCCACCCGCGTCATTGGATAATCGCGGATGAACAAATTACAGATCGAGAATCGAGAGAAAGTCGAAAGAATTTCGCAAGTAATTTCATTACTTCTTTCCATTTTAATCTTACGGTACCAACAAAATCCTGACGCGAGATTACCAATATCCCATCGCTAACAATAAGTCCCGACGCGGTTTGCGTTACCGGATCCATCCAAGAGTTTCTCTCACTTGCACCCGCGTTCTTCCGTAGAGGACCGGCGCGGCGTTTCCTCTTCCTTCGATCCCCCTCGGGGCCCTCTCATCCCTTCTCGTCTCTGCCGCTGTTCGTAAAGAGAAAGCGCGAGGCCGGCAGGGCCCCGATGCGAGCACGATGTCGGCGCGGAATATCGCGGGTCATCATACCGCGGCCCGTTTCGCAATGATACCGCGCGTCATAAATAACGTTTGTTTCAATGTTAATCTGCGGCTCGGATCAAATCTAATAAGTACAGAGGCGACGCGGAGCAATGCCGATGGGGCGATTGGCTCGGCGGAATCGCCCGCTCGTACGGAACGCAGAGGCGAACGTTGGAGAACGGCGGAAGAGACGAGTGGTCCTCCAAGGGAAGAAGAAGAGGAGAAGAAGGAAGAAGGAACAGCAGAGTGGTGGCGAGCAAGAGGAGGAAAGCAGAAGATGAACAAGAAGGGCCCCGCTCGGCATTGTTCGCGGCCGCTCGCTCGTGACTCGTGACTCTTGCGACCCGGATGACCCGTAGCCTCAATTACCTCAGACACATCCGCCCGCTCGTTCTCTCCCTCCACCTTACCCTCACCCCCTTCGATGAACCCTGCCCCCCTTCGACGTCCATCCACGGCCCGTGACTCTGTACCAACACGAGCGAGCCGCGCGTCGATATACCTCACCGTACACACGAGATTCATTTTCGTAAGCGTCATTAGATTTACTTATGAGCCAATTTAATGGACAATCTTGTTCTTCTTCTTACTCTGCCTTGTATTAATGGGTCATCATTTTCGAAATTTTAAGACAATGAAGGAAATAATGGGGCGAAATAAAAAAAAATATGATAAATTCGTAGCAAAATCGAAAGTGAGAGAGAAATAGATAAAATAAGGAGCTCCAGAGATATATATAGAACATTGAATTATCAGATACACGCAATTACAAGAGAAGTCGACAGTGCGTCAAATCTTCGATCGGGAAACGTTGAGTGGATGCCGAATTCACGTAACGTAATATTGGGTATTCAAATGCAAATGAATCGTCTTCGCTCGCCTAAGGAAATTAAATGGTAACTGGTCGGAACTTGACTGTAGATCCTGTCTCGATAAAGTTCGGAGTATCCGACATCTCAGTTAGTCGTTTCGGTGCTTAAGGGAATCGATGGGTATTGGAATGGCTGTCAGCTGTTTTCTCGACTTCCGGTAGGCACGAGTCTGAGAAATCGGGACTGCCCTCTCGGCAAAATACATGCGCATTACTTTGTTCCTGAGAAATTGAACGAGAAAGTTATTTTTAAAATAAAGTAAATGACATTTGGGTGGGTTACTTTCCTCAAATTCTTTAAAAAATAATTATAAATTTTAATTCTTCCGAAAAATCGAAAAAGTGTTTTGTCTGGATTATTGGAAAAATTATTAAGAGTAAGAAATTTACACGTATTTTAATATATTACAAGTTATTTAAGAAAAAGAGACGTCTAATGCAATCGATACATGGTCAAAAAACATAAAAAAAAAAAGAAAATTCGATAGGCGCCGGTGTTGAAAAGAATTTAAAGGGCCAAGCATGCCTACATCAACGAGCGCGTCGATTCCTATCGCGGATGGATTTACAAACACGTTTCGAGAGATCCGTAGTTAATCTCTTGGGGTCCGGGAAAAAGCAGAAGAAGAAGAAGAAGGCTGGCAAACGGGGCCCATTCTTGCAGCTAATAAATTGGGCGCCCTCGTGTAAAAGTATCTACCGAAATTCCAGCGCGCGTCTCTCAACACCGGAGTACCGGGGCGACTTCCATGGTCCCGATAATTAGGCGAGTTATCGTCCGGCCTGACACTATCCCATGCCGATCTACAAGTGTTTGGAATCCGTACGGTTCGTACCGGTTCGTTCCATCGTAAAAATTCGACCCTCACGCGCGGTGACTAATGAAGCTAATGAAACGTGTCCTCGGGCTTTATAATCCCCCCCTCGGATAACGATCTCGAGGCGCCCGCACGCGGATAGTGGGAGTTATCGGCGCCAGACGGTGCGAACTTACAAACCCGCGATCGTTAGCGGCGGTCAAGAATGTTAACACGTGATTAGGAATTCACAGCTTTACCGAAACGTAAATTTTTATCCGCTCGCTTTGAATTATTTGTTGGTTGTGCGAGCAACCGACACATCAGCAAGACTTTCCGCCTTGATCGTGCCGCGCCGTCGAGTCTCGATAAAAGCGAAAGACGTGGACTTGATGATAATTACGGATAATGGTAACGGCGGATCTACCATTGCGCTGTACCCGTACCGAGCCGGCGAAGACAAGATCGACAAAGAAGAAGGAGAGGAGATCCGGACTGATCTCTCGACACACGCGGATCCGCCCACAACAGAACCAAGGAATCAATGTGTCCAACGAGAGGAACGGGGAGTTAGAGTAACAAGTATCTCCACAGAATCTCGAGGTCAGAGGGCAAAGACGCTCGAGCCCCCTGATATCTTTGAAATTAGTGTCCTAAGGATAATTGTTTCGAGCAGACTCATTTCCATGTCACACGAGTATCAATTTCCACGTTCCATTGCTTACTCGCGTGAATATAACGCAATGTAACGTTGATTTTGGAAATTTGAACTTTAAAATTTTTCCCTCTTGATCTTTATTTAATCAATAGCCATGGAAAACATCTAATTATTTGCATTTAATTACGTGGATTTACTTTTTGCTTGACCATTAGGATTTACATTTACGTGAAAGTAATTAAGATGACGCGTAAAATTATTTTCGAGTGTAACACGAGCAAGTGCAAAAAATGGATCCTATATCCGGATCTATTTGAATCAAGTAGACTGAAAACGGGTCGCGTCACGAGCGTGTTCAGGAGATACGGTAATAAATGTTAATCGTATTTTTCTCCGTTTAACGGGATCGATCAGGGCCTTTCGAGATACACGATACTTCCTGACATCATGCTATGACGGGAATTCAATTTATAAAGCGCTGCCGCAGATTCTATCTGAATAATCGCGAAGATTCGAGATTAAAGCGCATTTTATAAGCGTCGTAATTGAGCCATGAAAGCGTGACGAAATCACCTTGCGACCCGACTTCATCCAACCGATTCGACTCGACTCGACTCGACGCCGCGGAGACCCCGAAGTCGCGTTCGCCGGAGACTTTTGCAGCGCGCGCGCTTAAAAAATTATGGCACATCGGGACTCGGGGCGCGGCGGGCAATCCGCTCGCGGCCAGGACACGCGACCGTCACGTTATAAAACGTAGGAGCGACGTTGATGGATTTCACGCGGCCCGTGCGTTATGAAGACATTAGGGGGGACGGAAAGGTGCACGAAATTGCGACGTGAAAATGATCGTTAAATTGCGTCCCGGCTACAACAACATGCTAACGATGATCAGTACGGGTGTGTTCCCTTCGTGACGAAAAGAAAGAGAGAGAGAGAGAGAGACACGGAAAGAGAAAGAGGGATAGAGGAAAGCAACTCAAACTTTTGACTGACTCCAGTGGTCCTAATTCGTACTTCGTCCGTGTCGCGATCATCGACTCCGCGGATCACCCTAAGCGAAGTATAATTGAGCTCGTTAAGGCCAGAAGGCATCCGGTATAACGGCGGAATTCGTGCGACGCCAGGCAGGCAGGCAGACAGTCGTACAAACAGGCAGAGGTTGCACCTGCTCGTGCAAGTCAACTCGGCCGACTTCTTAATCCGACAATGAGCTTTCATGATTTCGCCGTCGTGCCTCGTGCGAGAGATCTCACTCGCGTCGTAAATTCCCGAATTAAATTCCTCCTGACGACGGCGCGCCTTAAATCTCCATTCGGGGCGGGCTTCGGGATAAGATTCGATCGCGTAATTTAGCCAGCGTAGTTAAATCTTGAGAATCGCGAGAAGTGACATTTGATAAGGTAAATCACTCGAGTGGCAATATATGTTTGGAGCAATGTCTTTTTAATTTCTTTAATTACTTCCCTGCTTCTTCAGTTTTCATTTATTATTCATAGCTGTCGTTTTTTTTCAGTTTTAATTTGATAAAATGGTAAAATAAAATTAATTTTATTAAATTAAAAATAAAGCAGTTTGGTGCATAAAAGACATTAATTTCATATATAGAGTAGATGTGTAAGAAATTTAAACAGATTTTAATAGCTGTAAGATTAATTTAAAGTACATGAATTTCGAGTAAAAAATATGCGATCTTATCTTTAGTCATTATGATGACATTAAGCTGATATTAAGCATTGGCAAAGATATATTACCTCATCGAAACTGGATTTCTGATGCAATTTAAATAACATACCCATCATATTAATCGTAAATCATTGCGACGACTTGATTATAATGCTCATTATTTTATACAATCTATCTTTGTATAAAATAATGATTAAAAAATATATAACATTATATAAAAGATGTGTTTCTTCAAATCCGACATCTTTGGAAATAATAACCAGAAACTGGGATAGTAATAATTATGATGGTCCCGACATAGCTTCTGATTTCGTAAGCGAAAACTGAAAAGATCCTAACGAATGAAGCAATTAAAGAAGTTTTACTTTCCTGTTAATATATCAAATGAAACTTACTAGGATCTTGATTTGAAACGTAATTACTCAAATGTTAAAATATAAGGAAGATTTCGCGCTGAGAAGAGACATTGGCTCGGAATACTTTGAATCTCTCGACAGGGCGAAGGATTGATCGATTTCTGGGACATCTTGCACATGTCCCCCGGACTCACACGCGTCACGGTAAGGCGCGTTGGAGAAAAATGTAACGCTGAGAGTGATCGAATCACGGCACCTGCCTAAATGGTTCGCTATAGCAGCAACAGCGGCGGCCGCGGGCAATTTAAAAGCCGCGCGGATTACAGGGTCCACCGTCATTACTCGCGAAAAAAAGGAAGCGGTCCCGGCAGGAGAGAAAGAATAAGAGAACGAGAGAGAAAGACTGCGGAGAGCGGACGAAAGAGAACGAACGGAGGAGCCTCTTATGAAATAATTGCGGATTTCGCTATCTGATCGCGACATAGATGGTCGTATAGAGAGCACCAATGGAAGAAAGCTATCTGCGTCACGTACGCTCCCCGCGCGTTCGCGGAGGAGTACGTGATCCCGAAACTTTCGACCTGCGACCTTTAAAAGGTGCTCCGAAAGCCGTCCGCGACGATAAAACGACGCGGTCCGAAAGATAATTTCGCGATCCCCTTTTCGTTCCCTTTTCCTTTTAATCGAGAAAACGGGGCCACGTCGCCGCCGTTATTTTCGGAAGCGGTGCGGAATTATCACGCGTAATATCTTAATAGATCGATTTTTAATGTGAAGCACCGCAGATAGCCCGAATATTCCTTCCTTCCTGCCGTCGATTTGTCTCGCGCGCTTTTATCATTGTTTAACGATTATAATGGGACAAACAAACTACTTTTCTTTACAGAACTTTTATTATCATACAGCTAATATAGTATATGTAGAAAAAAAACAGTATAAAATATCTCTTAAAAGATATTCTGCTCATAAATAATCCTAGTCTTAAAATTATCATCCGGAGAAAAACCTTTTGGTATCTCCGTCGAGATAAGTTATGAGAAGTCTGAGGTTTTCTGTTAAAAGAGAGGTTCGAACGTGTTGAAAGGATTAAAAGGATTTTTTCGCTCTAATCGTGCTTCCTCGCTTCTGCTTCTCGCACACTTTTCCGTCGTGGTAGTTCCGGCTTGTCCTTGAGCGTTAAGCCGTGACGGCATCATCGGCGTAAGGTGCACCGGTGTTTACAAGAACACTCAGGACCAATTAGCCAACCTAAGCGACCAATCAACCAGACAGGCGACAATTACTAGCAAAGATTGAAAAAAAAGGCAGCAACAATAGCAGCTTCTTATAGTCTATGTTATAAATTTATACTGTCGCGTGTCAGGTAAGAGTACGCTATGCAGGTACTCTTTCTTTCCAAGAGAGATTATCCCAGTATTTTCGGTAAGAAAGAAAAGAATCATCGAACTATGACACTACATTTTCCGCCACGTGCCGCACGCGCCGAGTTGCACGCCATGACGCATATGCCTTCGACTTCCAAAGAGTAAAAAGGAACTGGTCCAAGTAAAAATCCATTAAATTAACTTAAAGTAGAACTGCTAGGCAAACTTGTCTTTCGCCGCCTGTCGTGATTACATACTATCCAATACCGGATACCTGTTAAAGTATCGTATAGTTTCGAAATTTTGCGCAAGCGACATATATATGCATACGTTGAATTGAGAGAGAAAGAGCAACAGAAATTTTGCTATATTAAATAAGTTTGTAGAATGCGTTCATCTTCATAGAATAATGAATTTAACAACATGCACTTTTTCACTTATCCCTGAATCGATAATTTAATTAGCTTTTGTCCTAAGAGTAAGATAACTGATTTTTAATTTATCTATTATTCTGATTGATGTTAACGATTGCTAGTGACCGGTTATTTAATTGGATCTTAGCTCTTCCACGCGCTCTTGCCCGACCTTCACCCGGACGTCAGCTGGAAGCTAAACCTCCCGCGCACCTAATTATCTTTTGAAAAATGATTCATTTAGAAAGTGACAAACGAATCAAAGCGATCCGACAGACCTGGCGAGCCTTCTGCGAGCCCGCGTGTTGCCATAGTGACGCAGTTGCTCGAGGTTGCGTCAGGTTCCTGATACCGGGGGAGGTGGCGGGCAGACGCGCACACGAGGGATAGAGGGCCGGGTACGCGCGGATGAGAGATAAATGTAATGCGTTGTAACGAGGGAGGAGGCGCGCAGGCAGTGAGACTGCCGGGGATCTCCTGCCAAGTGCCACTCCATTGTGGCGCGACTAACTGACTCGGCCCAAACAATTTGTCGGCGCGTGTGTAAGACTCGCACCCCCTCGACATCCCCGATCGTCGCTACGCGCAGCGAGCCGATATCTTTTACGGGGCTGTTTGCGAATTCGATGGGCGGATGCGCGCGGGGTGTCGTGAGAGAAAAAGAGAGGCGGTCACGTGTGCCTGTGTTATCTGTAATTTGTAAGGGGGTCGAAGAGAGATACATGTAGGGATCCGCATCGAGGGAGATTTGTTGGCTTTAGAATTGATGCGCGCTTATACAATTAAAAATCTAGCTTGAAATTATTTGATGTTAATTTCCTCTAAACGAGAAAAAATATAATTGGAGGAGTGTAATATAATAGAGGATTCACATTGCGTCCGATGTTCGATGTACGACGATCCGATATCCAATAACAGAATTTATTATTAGAGACAAAAATTTCTTATTGGATGTCAGATCGTCGTACGTCGAACATCGGACGCAATGTAAATCCTCCATAATAAACTAGTAAATTTTTCTTATATAATTTAAAATGTTAAGAGGCGATGCGTGATACTGAGAAAATACGAAAGCTTATCTCGATATAAAACATCTAGCTTGATGTAAGAGCTCAGCTTAGAGGTTCAGCTTGCCTTCCTCGCTTTTCCTACTTCTGTCAAATTTAGGGTTAAGGCCAATAAGAAGAAATGAAAAAGAGCAAGGGAGAAATCGGAGAACGGCAGGGAAACTGTGCGTTCTCCTGTGTCCTGGGAGTAATACTATTACACGGGAGCGTCGCGGTGCCACGCGCCGGATCGTGCCGCGCGCGGTTGTATATTGTTCCTGATTCTAAATCGTCATGCTCCGTTCTCAGGGGACAAAGGAGACCGTCGGTCTAGAGAACGCGTATCGTCCTCAGTCCCGTTGCCCTGCCCTTTCAAATCTCCTTCGAAATCAATTAAATCGCGTATTTTTAACAGCGCCGGGCGACGCATTTGTCCAGTCGCGACTGTAACGGGATCCCGTTCTTGCGGAGACCACGATGATAGATGCCGTCGCAATAAAATCGTCAAATCGCCGACGGGATTGCCCGGCCGTTTTAAAATTCCGCTCACGAAAGGAATTTCAAGTTATTGGTATCAGCATATAGGAGATTCGGGTATATCAGTTTGGTAACTTTCGGGTCAAGATGGACGCCGTGCACGCCGCAGGCGGCGTTCCCGGAGGGCAAGCGGACCGAACAGATGCGAACTATTGGCAATCGGACATCGGGCTCGGTCCAATAACACTCGGAAGCCCCGTCCGTGCCCTTTGTTTCTTTTTACATCCCCGCGGTGCCGGATGGCTCGCCGTATCTTTTGGTCACCCCGACAGCGTTTTACCGCGATTTCATGTAAAACTTTTACGAATACGCGGGGGTGAGGTATGCATTTCACGAAAAAATATGTCGCGCGTTGCGCGAATTTAAATCGCCTGTATTTGGTCAACGTGAATGCCCGAATCCTCCAGGATTCTCTCGCCTCTTTGCGTATTAGGAGCATCGAGCTGCCCCCGATGCGGCGTGCGCTCTCCAAATTCGACCAAATCTTTGCGCGCTGCGGCTGAATTTCTTTTTTCTCTTTTACCTTTTTTTATTTTTAATACATTTGGAATTTATATCTTCAAACCTTTGCAATGGAGAGTCGCTTGGAACGACTCTGCCTCTCTTTAATGCGTGAAGTTCCGAGAAGGCGCTACGCACCTATATTCCTGCCTTTAATACGAGCCGTTTACGAATAATCGCGCTCTAAACATCGAGAGGTGGCAAACATCCCGGAGCCGGCCGTGAAACTGCACGCTTGATTATCGGCGGATATAGCATAATCGACGCTCGCGCGACCGCGAGGCCGAGGCGTGCATGCACGTAAAGAGGATGCGAGAGAAACGACGAGGGGCGCAGCAAAACGATTGCAATACAATTAGCCTGATTGGAGGCAATGAAGCTTCGGCACGGCACCATGTCCAAACGTTAATTAGCACGTAACGATTTTGCGTGTGGACAGTGACGCGAGGCGTTCCTCGACGTGCCGCGGCATGATTATACGAAGGGGCACGGGGGGTGGAAGGGGGGGGAGGAAGGATGGGGCGGCGGAGTGCCGCGGGGTGCGGATGACTGTGCGGCGATCTCGCTGCCGCGCGCGAGACCGTGATGACTCTGCTCTTCGCGCATCCGGACCCACGGACCGGACGATCCTCGCCTCGGTGCGTGTAATACGAGATGTTTATGCGTCGTGAATGATTCTACGTGGTATCAATGGGCCCGGCACTTGAATGCGCTTCCAGACAGCTCCACGGAGAACCAGACGCGCCACCCAGAGTGTGCGCAACCGCGTTTGGGAAATTCGAACGGGGGCGTTCCACGGTCGTTGGCTTCATGGTTTTCGGTCATTGAACACTCGGCTCTTGGCTTTTTACGAGTTCCTATACAGATCGTCTATTTTGCCCACAATTATCAGTTTTTAGATATAGTTATCCCCCATTGTTAATCGTGACCCTTACACAATAGTTGCTTTCCATTTACACCAAAACTCAGATAATTCTCACTTGTGACGTCATAACTCATTGTCGTTGAATGTACGTTCTTTTTGCATGCTGGCAAGTGAGATTCAACTGAGTTTTTATCCACAATCGAAACCATGTGCTTTAATGAATCTAATAAGCTTACATTAAAAGTGAGGCTACGAATCTGTATTGTTATGCGATAAGCTTTGCCACCAAAATAAACAGGTAAGTACAAAATGACTTATCTTACCTGAGTATAAAATACTCACATAACTGAGTGACTCAGATCACTTGAGTGTAAATGGAAAGCAACTAATGTATCTTACGCGACACGTCGAAACTCGCAGGTTTGAAGATCGATGCAATCGGATCGTGTTCCTCGCGTCCACCGAGGAGTTTGCGGCAGCCGCGAGATCGTGATCCCCGATCATCTCAGATCGGAAACGAGCCGTTACGAGTGATGCTCGATTCCGCGAGCGATGTGACCGCGATCGCGTGCCGCATTGCCGCGCGTATAGCCACGCATGTACGCGGCGACCGCGTGCACGCGGTTTACCGCCGCGCTTCTGCAAGTGCGAATACCTATGCGACCGGGGCATGGCGCGCGACGGCACGGCGGTTGTGAGAGCTTATTATTTCGGCCGTTAAGAAAATAAACAGAAGGCAGGAAAACACGCGAGAACGGCCGGCGGACGGCCAACGGGACGGAAATTATAGGCGGTCCCGGCCAAATGGCTTGAAAAATGCTCGACCACAAATCAAGGTGCCGCTCTCGCTTCGGCGTAGGAGCCATCTGTCCGTTCCGTCGCGGCTCTCCTCCGCCCCTTTTAACACGCACGTACGCTCACGTACGTATATTTTTCCATATTTTCCGTATTATTTATAGAGGCGGAACCCGAGGCGTTTCTCTCTCCCATTTGCCTACCGAAATGCCTATGCTCATTTATTGTAAATTAGCGATTGATAGGCGAGGGTATGTACTTATATATGTAGTTTATTTAACGTAAAGTTCTTCAGAATATTCTAAAATAAATCAGGATTGCTTATTCTGTACTAGAATTCTTTAGAAATCTTGATTGATCACTTTTGTCAATTCTTTTTTAACCAACGTGTCGAGTTTTCCACAAGAAAAAATCAGCGTAGGTATCATTTATTTGACCCAACTGGCCAAATTTATTTAAAAAACGCTACGTTTTAACCGTAGATTTCGGTCCCTTTCAAGCGTCTGGGTACAAATTATTGATTAGTTAAGCATAAATGTCCAAACTACGCCACATCTAAAAAATAATTTGTGCGTCGAGATCCATTAAAATATAAGAATGTGTGTTGGAACGACATATTCAATTAGTCGTTCGATTGTCAAAAAGGGGGATTAGATGTGGCGTAGTTTGGGCATTATGCTTAACTAATCAATAATTTGTATCCAGACCCAATTTGGCCAGTTGGGTCGAATAAACGATACCTACGCTTATTTCTTCATTATTCACTGGCGATTTAAATTCTCATTGGCTGTTTCCACAAGAAAGCTCCACAAGAAAGAAAAAATAATTTTTTTACTTGACAATCGTTATTATAGAGATAACTAATGTAAAATAAAATAGAAAATTTTATAGTATAAAATAATATCAAAATATTTTAAAAGAACAGATACATATATTCTTTCATTTAACAATAATTATATGTATAAAGAGAGAGATAATATACGCCGTAAGAATTTTATTTGCAAAGTCAGATTACCAATTCCACGCTTGCGGTAATGTACAAGGCAAAAAGACGCGAAAACGACTTTACGTAAGAGATATTTGCATGTAGGACGTATATTGTCAATGCAACAACCGCGCGCAATCCTCACGATTACGTTAACGAATACCAGGGAAAAACGCGACGCGGCGCAATTACGTGATTGGACGCCGAAGTTACATGCGTCCCGCCGTGACCGTGATGGAGGCGCTCGCGTCAAATATTCCGGCTCCGGCAGGCACCGGCGCGGCGGAGTTTCGCGAGGGCTCTTGACTTCTGGCCGTGCACGACCTCATTTTCGTGTCACGATAAATGTCAGTGAGCGGAGGCGCAACCCTTTCTTCCTGTCACGACAGTTGCAGCGAGCCGCCGCCGCGGCGAGGCCGCGACCGCGCGTAAGTGGATTTACGTGGGATATTCACCGCGTTCTCTGACAGGAAATCATCGCTTGCGAGCGTGTATAGGACTGTGGGCAATATACAGGCATCGACTCGGACACATCGGCAGCTGCGCGCCTCGTAACGTTCGCTTCACTTTGCACGATGTACACTTTTCCACGCCTGCCTTCACGCGACCGCCGCCGCCGTCGTCGTCATCGTCGACGTCAAGTATTAAAAATATGGCGTGCCTATATGCTCGTTGACTCCACCGCAGGGAAAAACTGACACGGCACCTTTTAGAAATTCATTCGTCCATTTGCTCGTTCGGTAAAAAACTGTCCCGAACAAATTTGTCCATGAAAAACTTTGATGGTCTTTTTTTTTCTAAAAGTGAGTTTCAGTTGCCGTAAAAAAAGGACGGTAATACCTGTCACGTATCGTAGCTACGATCCTAAAAATTTACTTTTCTACTTACCTACTTTATAGATTTAAAGCATTTTTGCGCTCACGCGTCGCAAATTCTACAATTTCACGATAGCTACGACCAAGCTGCTCTATTTCATGTAGTTATTATCATATAAATTATATAGAATAGCTTTCCTGTAAAGTGTAGAAATGTCAGATGGTAGTTTCACTCTCATCGGCTGCCCGAGATACTCTGTAATTCGAGAATAGGTTCACGCGACTCGAATGCGGTTAATCATTTAGATTGAGGCGTTTTCCAGGGTACGATTTCGGCCAAGTGGAGTCAAGTGTCAACGGATCTTTGACGTCACCCTCGTCTCCATTGGCCTGGCTCGTGCCGTTCGCGAACGTTAATCCTCCGCCACGTGCGTGCCTCTCGATCCTAGATTACAAGTGTACGAGGTTGAGACCAGTCATTGATCAGGGAAGCACGATCTGATGGAAGCGTTCATTAAACAGAAAAATAACCGTACATTACACGTGGCTATTGATAGATAATTTAGAAAGGTCAATTATAATCGCCTTTCTTTATCACTTCGTCATCTCATGAAGATTTCTCGATTCTTAACGAAGAAAGCAACAAATATTTTATAATTATACGGAGCATTTATTTGGAATTACCGTACAATATTTTAATAGCGTGTTCTGGAAGATAATTAAAATAAAAAATCCAAAATACTGTGATCACAATGCTTCTCGTGCTATAAATGATATTAAAGTTGGCTAATGAATAATCACATAGAATTGGCGCGGTGAGGCATTAATCTATTCTTTATCTTTAGCTCAAATGATATTGATTTTATACAAATGATTTTATTCTCTACTTTCTTATTATAGGTAGTTTTATACTACGTATGTTATATATATAGCAATTAATTGATATTAATAAGTCAATTATTAATAGCACGTAAATTATTTATTGATTTTAATCGAGCGACTCAAATAAGACTTATAATTAATTTGGTGCTCAGTGCTCATTTTTTACATTAATAAATTACAGCTAACGATATTTTCTCTTCCACAGGTACGACCTTATAGCGAGATGGGAGGATCCAGTACTTCAAGAGTGTAAAAATCCAAAAATGAGAAAACCGACATACTTATCATCGTCGATTTAATTAAAAAAGTGACTTGCAGTCGGTTTATCGCGTCACACATTTGCTTCGGGAGTGCCGTCCGAGTTAATGAACTTTTTATGATTCCCATTCTCGATGATGGAATCTTAGCTCGAGGCCGGGAGTCGCACTTTTGACGTTTATTGATAAGTAATCCGCGCGTGATTTAGTATATTATCCGCGAGTGCTTTTCGCGAGTGTCCTGTGCAACCGGGAGGTGGAGGAGACCTAGGAGAGGCATCGGGCCCCGGCGGAGCAACCTTGGGGTAAATAGCACTTTTCTTATCTGTATAAAATTAATAGTTTGGTTCCATTTATTCGGATTGTTTTATCACGACATTATAAATAATAATAGAGAAAAAGAAACCATCTAAAATTTTATTTAAATTTATTTTTGCAAAAATCTTTTTCGAAAAATATATAATTTTGTTAGTAGATGTTCTGATTGAAAGTCGAATTAAAAGTTTGATGCTCGTGAGAATTATTTTTAAAAATTGATCATTTGAACGCTGCTTTAATTTGTATCTTATGTTTGTGTGTTGCAGTATCATCGGAGCTACGTGGCAGATATAACTCCGCCCGTTGCACATCGGATCGGTGAGTGACAAAGAAAAGTTTACTTTATAT